>NC_089224.1:61157935-61365263 GCF_963924675.1 Phocoena phocoena | reverse complement strand
CAAGGAATAACGGGAAAGAAAGGATTACACAGGAGCAGTAGGAATCTTTGGGGGATGGTAGCTATGTTCATTGTCTTGGTTCTGGTGTATACATATGCCAAACCGTTTCATACGTAAACTTTATATGCAGTTTATTGTAGGTCAGGTATCCCTCAATAAAACTATCAAACAAAAAACTTCACCTGCAACCCTGATTTCTGACTGTTTACCTTACAGTTCCAGGACATGGCAGAGATTATGCAGAAGGGGGATGGCCACACAGCTCGGACATGATTCACTCTGTCCTCTCGATTCTCTAAACTCTATTCCTGAATCGTGTCAAGTCTCTGATGCCATCCCTTAAAAGCGACTTCAGGATTACAATTTCACTTCATATTTTTGCCTTTAACAACAGGAAGGATGTCTAGCGTTTTAAAAAGTAACTATCACTAAAGAGCCCCAGAAAATACCTCCTGAGAGTGGGCCTGGATCTCATAAATACAACAATAACAATTTTTTCTGGCACACCAGCAAGGGCAGTCTGCCTAAAAGGTCTTAAACAAAGTTTGTATTGACATCCAGGATAGTGGGGCCCTGGAATTTCTTGTGGACTCTTGGGTCCTTGTTATGTATGCTCCCTCCACTCCTGCCCCCATCAGCCCTAAACATACTTCCCATTATCTTGTTCCATAAACTCTGCAGAAAGATACACCAGATAATTCACTCCTAGAGTTTAAATGTTGGATAAAGTTTATCTCCAGATGAAAAAGTAAACATCTTGTTATTTGATATGGAGAAGTGGGGAACTAAATACATTTTTTTTGCTTCTCCACACTGTGAGCACATGACCCAATTACATTTGCTGTTCCACTTCATTGCTTTCACCTTGAGCCAAGCAAGCATCACCATTCACCTGATTACTGAAGCAGCTCCTTAACTAGTCTCCCTGGGTCCACCTTTGCCCTCCTGCAGTCTATTTGCAACATAGCTTCCAGAGCCATCCTTTAAAAAACATAAGCCAGATTGTGTCACTTCTCTACTCAAAGCTTTTTCCTCCGCTCCCGTTTCACTTTGAGAAAAATCCAAATTCTTCAGTGTATTCAAAGCCCTTCATGACCTGGCCGTTGTTACCTCTGACCTCTTGTCCTGCCATTTTCCCCCAGTCTCATTCTTCTTAGCCCCCCTGGCCTCTGCCCCATTCCTGGGACTTGCAACGTACATTGCTGCCACGGGGTCTTTGCACTTGCCATTCCTTTAGCTTGTGAAATTCTTCCCACAGTCATTAGCACAGCTAACTCCTTCCCCTTCTTCAAGTCTTTGCTCAAATGCCTGACCTCATGAGGCCCATCCTGACCATTCTAATTTAAATTGCAACCCACACCCCGTTTAATTTATTGATTTGCTGTTTATTGCCTTTCCATAAGGGCAGGGATTTTGATGTGTTTTGTCCTCCGATATATCCCAAGCTGCTAGAAAAGAGCCGGGCGCATAGTAGAAGCTTGATAAATATCTGCTGAATGAGTTATGATTATACATTCCTCGATCTAGACATGAATATTTGAATGAACTTGGCCTGCCTATATGTAAATAGGCCAAGGTGACCTTCCATTAGGAGGAAAAAAACCTGAATTCTGATTTTAGGCAGGTTAGGGTGAGTAGAGGTCACCTCTGGTTGAATTTCTAGCAAACCAGGCGTCAGGCTCTTAGCATTTTAACCATTCTCCTTGACTTGTTTTTACAGTTTTATTATCATGGCTACATTGCTTGTTCCGAGAGGCCCATCTGTCTCATAACTCTTCTCCACTCCATCTGGCTTCTCATTGCATGCTCTCTCTCCCACTTTCTCTCTCTTTGACCTTATGATTTGAATAAGAGCAAAATGTCTTTGGCACTATCCAATGTGAATTAAAAGCTGAAGTCTCTGTTGATACAACAAAGGGAAGCCAAGGAAATCAATTAGAGGAATGGGGTTGGAGGGGGGTGGGGTGAGAAGTTTGTTTGCTTGTTTGTTTATTTGTGTGTGTGTTTAAACTTCACTTCATTCTGAAAAAAGAATTAAAGCCAAGCCAAGGATAGGGTTTGTTTTTTTCTTCTTTTTTGAGTCTAAAGCAGGGAACTAACAATTTTTAAACATCTACAAATTGTGAAAGGTAATCCATGCACACGCACATATAAATTAAAAAATATACGTTACATATATAAATATAAAATGTTTTAAGTTCAGAATTTTTTGCATTATGAAAAATCTCAAGTATGCAGAAAATCAGAAAAATGAACACATGTACTAGCTATCCATAGTCATAGTTTTCAAAAATTGGCCATATTTGTTTTATCTATCTAGATAATTTTTGCTGAGCTACTAAAAATAAATTACAGACATCATGACATATCACCCATAAGGATTTTAGCATCCATTTCTAAAAATTAAAGAAATTCCCTGCATAATCCAAGACCATTATCATATTGAAAACTATAATTCCTGATATCCATAGATTTCCCTATTTGACCATTGATCATTATTCTTTTTGATATTCAAATTATTCTAACTTTGGTCTGTGCAAACTCCTTACATCTGGCCCCTTTTGACATTACTACATTAATCTTTAAAAACTTCTTAGCTTTCAGGTTCACCTTGTACAATTACTGCCACAGACCAGAAATCACTTTTTCTTTAAAAAGCTCTGATTCCTTTTAGTAGGAAATAGTATTTAGCAATGTAAGTGTCCTTCAAGAGAGAAATGGACAAAAAGGATGTGGTATATACATACAATGGAATATTAGCCAGGAAAAAGAATGAAATTTTGCCCTTTGCAACAACATGGATGGCCTTGGAGGGTATTATGCTTAGTGAAATAAGTCAGAGAAAGAAAAATACTGTATGATATCACTTATCTGTGGAATCTAAAAGATAAAACATACTAGTGAATACAACAAAAAAGAAACAGACGTACAGAGAATAAACTAGTGGTTACCACTGGAGAGTAACTGTCTGGGCCCAGATCAGCAGCGTTAATACCACCTGGGGGCTGGTTAGAAATGCAAATTTTCAGGCCCTACCCAAGACAATCAGAAACTCTGGTGTGGGTCCCAGTGATCTGTGTCTGCACAAGCCCTCAAGAGCTTCTGATTCATGCTGAATTTTGACAACAAGTGCTCTACGCCTTAAGATTTCTGCTCTGGAAAGTAAAACTCCCAGAAGCTTCCTAGGTAACAAAGGGTTTTTATATTTTTAGTCCCCCACCCCACATGCATATAAACTTATCCATAAATAATACATAGAATTTTTTCTATGAATATATTTTAAATGAACATACATGATACTCTTCCATACATCTCATTCCAGTTACGTTTTTTACCCAACATTATGTTCGATATATATGAGTATAGGTAACTTCTGTGATAATAAAAGGATTGGAAATGGAGGATATGGAATGAAGAATAGAAAAATAAAATAAAGGAGAAACTTACATGGATCAACAATGATGGTGTACCACAAATTGAGGAATGTGGTCATTCTGAAGCACTTAGTCAGATTTCAGTTTTTGAAATCCAGCAACACGGAGTTTTCCTTTCGGTGTCATGATCAAGCTTGCTCCTAATGAAGAAACACACTAAAGTATGTCAATGATCAGGTTAGTAGTACATGAAGAAGCACTATGGTGGGATCCTAGCATACTTATTTCACCCCTTTAAAGCACCTGCACTTTTTTGTGATAAGATGGTTATTGTTGATTATGTTGTCTCAGCTTGTACATATTGATGTTGCCATGTTGTGTTCTGCTTTTCCCATACTCAGCAGCCCTTGGCACTCAAAATAGTATGACTGGTGAGGAAGGAAGATATTCTGAAATTCTCAAGTATTAGGCATAAAGTCCACCCCCAATAAAAATCAGCCATCACAAATTTTCTGTCCTCATTACTTTTCTTTCTCTACATTTGAGGGGGGGGGGTGTCATTTAAATCATTTGCATGGTGTCACCCATCACCTCTCTGCTGGTAATTCACAAATTCACATCTCTTGTCCACCTCAGACCCACATATCTGACAGGTGTGTGGACATCTTTGAGTCCCAGTGTCCATCAAACTCAACATTTCCAACACACACCCATTACCTGCCTCCCAGAATCCCCCCATCCTCTGGTCTTATAATTTATATAACATCACTCTTCTCCTAGATAGCAAGGCTAGAAGCTTCTGATTCCTCTTGGCTCACCAACTGGTGATAAAGTTATTTCCAATCTACTTTTAAAATGTCATTTGAATATAATCCCTTTTCATGCCTACAGTCTCTTTCTAAGTTTAGGACTTTATTATCTCTTATCTAGACAATTGCTATAGCTTACTTTTTTCCTTGACTTCCGTTTCTTCTTACCTTATTTCTTCTTCCAGAAAATATCTAACTAGGATAACGAACATTCGTTGAGTATTTACTGTTTACAGATCACTGTTCCAAACACTTTCCATGTATTATCTCATTTAATCCTATAAGGCATGTATTAATATATCACTTCATTCCCCTGCTCTAAAACCTTCAACAGCTCTCCATGACTTCCCCAATAAAATCCAAGGCTTTCCTAGTACTGCCAATATATGTCTCCAGACAAATCTCCTACCATCCCTTCCCATATTCACTATGTTCCAACCAAACAGGATTGCTGATCATTTCCCTAACACTTCATGTGCTCATGGCTCTACTTTTACCGGTGTGACCACTCAGCCTTTCTAATTTTTACCATCACCTTTTAAACTCCAGTTTAAATGGTATCTCCTCCACCAAACTTTTTCTATCTCTTAAAATAATTCTCTCATCATTGTTCTTCCCTTTGTTATTCATTCAATAAATATTTATTTCCTTCATTATTCTTTCAACAAAAGTTTTACTGCTAGGCATACATACTCCTATAGCACTTTGTATCTCTAGCATATTCCTTAGAAACCTGTCTTACAGTGAAGGTAAGATTAACATGTCTATTTCCTCCCCGTGATTATAGTCTCCTTGAGGATAAAAGGCATCTCTTCATTTTTGTAGCTCCACCTACCACCCCTTTGATACAGTGCTGAGAATTCATGTATGCATGTGTTCATTCATTCAAAAATAGTGCTTAAAAACCTATTATGTTCTAGGAACTGGCAGTGAACAACAAATAACACTGTGATTGCTCATGGGAGTTTATAGTCTAGATGGTTATAAAAACCTGTTTATGAATAATTAGACTGCAATGTAGCATATGCAGGAAAAATGGCGATTAATCATGACTTCGCAGGGCAAAGGCAGGTGGCAAAGGGCATTTGAACCAGGTCTTTAAGAATTGAGTAGGAGTTCACTACAGGAAAAAGACAATCCAGAAAAAACCAGTAGCCTGTCAAGGAGGACAGGCATGAAACAGCATGATGGGTTTAAGTAAAGGTCAATAATTCTGAATTACCTGAACTCAAAGGGCCAGTGGAAGGAGATCCTGTAGGCAGGTAGATGTCACTCAGGTTATGGAAGGCCTTAGATACCATGCCAAGTGAACATCATTGTAGGAAATTTAAGGTAACATTGGATAAACATTTGCTGGAGACCTGAACAATGCTTGCTCCCATTTGTGCGGTTCTAGAATCTTACACCACATGATGAATCAGCTCCTTTTATCTACTTGCATTTGTGGTTAAACCCGAACTTTGCAGCCTCTTCTCAGACTCCACAGTGTTCACACCCACCGGCAAAAGCTGTCATGAAATTAAGCAGTCATTCTAAGAAGAGAAAGGGGCGTGTGACAAGCTTGAAATAGGAAAAGGCAGCCTCCTCCCAACCTGGGAGATTCCGATGCAGTCCTCTAAGGACGACGGTAGTACTGAGAACAGTGTAACTCATGTCACCTTTCTATGTGTAATGTATTGTTGTTTGGGTGCTTGTTTGTCTTAATGTGGGAAGAGTTTGTTTTTTAAGATGGTTGAATTATCGGTAAATTATTAATTTTCCTTAGCAGTTTAATATGCAAGAAATCTAAGCCTCAAGCTCAACTGCTCAGGTCAGCATTATTTTTCCAATTCAACTGTTTGAGCCCCAGACCTGACCTTTTAAGAAAATCTAGGATCAATCATTTGATGCACACCCACTCCCCTTCCCCTGCCAACATACCCAGACTTAAAATGTCCGAGCACCTGGAAGACTTATTTAGACAAAGGAGAGACTTGAAAGTCCTTTGGTCTATAGGTGTCAGTCTTCAGCCAGTGTGGCCATTGAAACCTGGTCCTGCCCTGTCCCAGGGGATGCTTCGGCACTCCTGTGGAGATGCTCCTGCTTCAACATTATAGTGGGCTTCACAGTTAGGTGTAGCTCACTCTCCTGAGCTGTGGCCCCCTTAATCACTACCCCATAAGCAGACCTAGAAGAACTTCAGGTTGTAGCCACATATTATGACAAAACCAATCTCCCTAGCCCCGATGTTGGGCTCATTGGGCTAAATAATCTGCCCAAGGTTACACAGCTAGAGAGAAGAAAGTCTGGATGCAAAGTCAAGTCTTCAGATTTCTACTGCTTTTCCCATTAAGCTCTGCTACCTCCAATAAGAAACGTGTCTTAATTCTAGGGATTGACAACTAGGAAATAAGCCTTGATATCTACAAGGGATTTTGTGAGATACTTGAGCCTTCAGGATTATTAAGACCCGGAACAGGTTACTAAGAACCTCTTATCATGTCCAACCGATTTTCTTTTGAAAGGAAGGATTCCTTGAGTCAGGCGTGGATAGTCTCACGCTGTATTTGGTAGCTTAGAGCCCATGACCTTGAATTTGAAGACATCTTGGACATGTCTTCCAACACTTCACGCAAAGCTACTTTCCCACCTCAGTGGCCTGCTGGCATCATGCAGGGAGAGGCTTTTTAATGTTACATTTGTTCAATCAAAATATGTACTTCATATAAACATGAGGGATGAGCAATCGTCAAGATTTCAGGATACATCATATTTAGGTGAAAATTCTCAGAAATTACTTTTAGCAGTTGAGATGTATAGTAGTATATAAATCATTAGCAATTTGTTTGTCCTTCAGCCACAGAGTAGAACATACATGCCCAACCACATCAATAAGGATATCATGACAAACCTTTCAAATTACCATGTTCTGTATATAATGTAACTCTTCATTAAAACATATAGTGAAATAATAAACATAGATGGATTTGGGGGTTAAGATCAAAGCACACTTTCTCTAATTTGAAAAAGAAACTTTAAAAATGATAAAATAAATGTATCTTCAAATTGAGTTGTTTCTCAAATTACCAATGTTTCAGTATATCCCTTCTCCTGCCTCCCACGTTTCAGTCAACAATTTACCCGAAATTCCCAACGGTGATGTGGTCCCCTCTACAAAGACACAGTACATTCAACATGACCCAAGGAGGGCAAAGTGAGGCAAAGGATGGACAGCTGGACCGGGAGGGAACAGACCTCTGTGCTTGGCTTTGCGACATTGGAATTATCAACCAATTCTAGGTTTCAGTTTGCTCATTCGGGAGGAGCAGGCCGTGGAAGAACTGAATTAGACAACATCTAAGATTCTTCCCACCTTTGAAATTTTAGATGTCTGTTTGGCAAGTTGATTAAAGTCTCAGAATGCCAGCCTCCTGATCCAGCAGGTGAGGACTACCTCGTATGGCTGTGCTGAAGATCCCCGCCTTTGCTTATGTGATTGCGCGTGTCTACATGAGCCCCTGTAATCCCAGTGAAGAGACCAAATGGCTTCCCACAAAGCCGAAGCAAACCTTTGGAATATATAACGTTTCTCATGAAAAATTTTTAGTGATTTTTTTTTTTTTTAGAAATAAAGGCATAATTCTTAGTTTTGTGGTGATAAAAAAGGGTGAGGGGAGAGAGAATAAATTCAACACCCCATATACATCAACCTTAGAGATATAAAAAATATCTCTGGTTCAGGCAACAAAGACATAAAAGCCAGTGATTATGGTACACAAACTACTGATAGGCTAACTGGCAGAATACTATAAACTGTTTAGAATTCGACCCTATGATAACTCTGTCAGGTACATTCCCTTCTGGGTGATTACAAATAGGCACCTGGCATTACCACGTTTATAATTGGATGCCTGGGTGCACCCCCAAAATGCCTCCATCCCCCCACGTCATCTTTTACACTAACAAGTTTCTTTCCTCTCCTGCAAGCTGACAAAACAAAGCCTGCCTTCTGGGTCACATGTACCACATGCTGGCCACATACAGTGGTTTATGAAAAGGCAGACTTTTGTTGCATAGAAGAGCATTTTAGCTGCTACTCAGGGTTTATACAGACAAGTGATTACCTGTCAACTCTGACTTTAAAATTGGGTTACATAAGAAGGCTTATTTGTCCTTCATAACTCTTCCATAAAACAATATTAAGAAATTACCCAATCTGAAAGAAAGTTACAGACCTTGATTTATGAATCCCTGAATTCCTAAATAACACTGTTTGTGTCTAACGGGATCCTAGCACAGATATAAAAACGTGTAGGCACACACATTTCTTAATCTACCAACAGAGATCACCAAAATCAGGTTTGTTTAGAGGGATATGGATGCCTCAAGTCTGTAACGCATGTCTGTAATGCGAACGAAACAAGCACTTAGGAGGAAAAAAACCCTTTGCCTTGCTTGAGAGAGGAGCAATCCAGGGGCTAGCCTGCAAGGGAAGTCTGCGGCTCTAGCTGCATTTCAATGCAGTGCTTAGTTTATTCACCAGGGGTCATCAAAGGTCTGGATTTTCTTTGTCTACTTGTTGACTCATATGTACACTGTATACTCAAGAGCTACTGAATTCTTTCCACTTGTGCATCAGGAAATGTGGCCTGCAGTTCCTCCCCACACCACGACAGGCCCACCCCCACTATTTAGCACTGAGCTGTTATTCTTCATAGACCTCCACCAATGCATTGCAGCGAGAAAGTCAGTTAGATGCATAACGAAAATGCCTTTTCTAACTAAAACAATCTATTAGAAAGAAGAAAGAGAGGGCTTCCCTGGTGGCGCAGTGGTTGAGAGTCCGCCTGCCGATGCCGGGGACATGGGTTCGTGCCCCGGTCCGGGAAGATCCCACATGCCACGGAGGGGCTGGGCCCGTGAGCCATGGCCGTGGAGCCTGCATGTCTGGAGCCTGTGCTCCGCAACGGGAGGGGCCACAACAGGGAGAGGCCCGTGTACCGCAAAAAAAAAAAAAAAGAAGAAACATGATATTTAATTTTTTTGTTTTAATAAACTTTGCCTCCATATTTTAAAGTTGGAAAATGGAAGGCTTAGCAAACTGCTGTTTTCTGGATCCATGAAGTGAATTGCATACTTGGAAAGCAAGTGGGTCATGACACCCTTTCATCAGATCATACTCCGTAGCTGGGTTCCTAGAGGGCCAGAGGAGGTCAACAGAAGAACAAGTTAATGTTATTCCGTGAGACTTTTTCAGCCTCATTGAACAAGTAAATAATGGAAGTTTTTGATGAAGATTTGGCCCTGGCATGAAGAAGAAGGATCCCACAGGTCGTGGTGTTCCTGATGGTGTCTGGACTGAAGACCTCCTTTTAGCAGCTCAGGGTATTTATCTCAGTTTTTCTGTGGCATCCTTAAAGGTCTTTAGCATGAGGCTTTGGAGCCAGATGTATTCTTTCCTACCTGTACCCTCTGAATAAACCAGATTGCATCCTTTGAAAGCTCGAAAGTGAGCCATGCTTCAGCCACAATGAGGAGTAAATTCAGGTTGCAGAATTCTTTCCAGGGCTGCATAGCTCCTATTTAAAAATCGACAGTGGCTTCACATACCCTTCCTCCTGCCCACAAATAGGCAGAAAAATAGCCTTGTTATTCAAGGTATTTGATCTATATTCCTTCTATGCTCTATTTTAAAATGCAAAAGTCACTGGTCGTAGAATGTAAGAGCTGGATGTGGCCTCAAAATCCAATTCAATCCTTATCTCACATGTTTGCAAACTGAGTCTCAGAAAAGGAAAGTACTGCTTCGAGTCATTTGGTGACAAAAGTGGACCTATTCACTTTATTCTATGGTAATCTTTCCAAATAAAATGTGGGCAAGATTTACAATCCAAAATATATAACCATGGGTACTGTTGAAAAAGGCAGTCCAGAGGATGGAAAGAAAGAGGGGATCAATTCTGACCAATGGCACAGTTGATAAATCTAGCTCTGAGCACCGAGGCCACAAGGTAGCAAAGCAAGACTCCTGACCCCAAGACTGCTGGTCATCCTCTTTTGCGCTCGTCAGTGGTGAAATAAAAATATTATGTGACACATGGGGATCACAGTTGTGTCAACAGAAGAAGATGGCTTGCTAAGGCTTGTTATTAGGAGAGATTGGGAGAGTTGATTCAAGATGGGGAAACCTGGTTAGGCAAAGCCCACTGAGAGTCCAGAAGCCTTTGGAAATCACCACTCCACACCAGTCGAGAACAAACATTTCTGCAAAATGTACAGCAGTATAGTGCCTGGCTTTTACGTTAATGAACCACTACTCACGACCTATTAAACTCAACAAAACAAGGATTTGTGATCCAAAAAAAAAAAAAAGTGGGGGGGGGTAGGGGGAGTGGAGGAGGCCAAGGCAAGATGAGTTGTTTTTATTTTCTCTTCACACAAACTCTTTCTTAAAAGATGAGCTAGAAAACCGTTAAGAAGCAGCGTCTGCTGACCCCATGCTGTTTTACACGAAATCATATAACCCAACATCAACTCTTGCAAAAATACTATCTTTTTCAAACATTCTCAAACTAAATAGCAGGGACAGTTATTTCAAAGTGACATTTATACTGTCAATGGGGAATGAATGGCTAAAGGGTAAGATAGTGATCAAGAGAAGATTTAATCCCAGGACCAAGAGGAGGCAGATACCTGTGAAAAAGATAAGAGAGCCTGGAGCTGCCCATAGCTTCTTTTTTTTAGACAATTGGGAAATACTGCAAGTTGCAAGGCTTTACTACCGCAAGCGTGTGTGTGTGTGTGTGTGTGTGTGTGTGTGTGTGTGTGTGTGTGTGTGTGTGTGTGTGTTGGCTTGGTCCAACATTTCTTATTTGTTTCTCCATTATTTCCTCTGACAATGGGTGATTTGCTTATCCTCAGATGCATCAGTTCTTGCCCCAGTCTCCCCACACCCAGAAAATTGTCAGTCAACACGTATTTTACTGAGGCCAACAGGTTACCAACACTATGGGGAATGTGATCTTTTTTAAAAACTCATATGTCTTATCTCATTTTAGTTTGGAGGATTTAAACACTCTGGAATATATTTCAAAAGTCTGCCCTCTCACTAGCCAAGTTTTTGTTTACTTGCTGGTTTGTTTTTGTTTTGGAGACTGTTTCCATGCCTCCTATTTGATAGAGATTAAATGTTTTTAAGGGGCTTTAACGAAAGATGCAAAAAAACAGTTCGCTTCTGTTTTGTGAGGAGAAGGCTTCAGAGGGCGCTCATGGTAACCATCAGCTATAAAAAGTATAATTATAGCTGATGGTGACCCTCTGTTTCCTGTAAGGCACAGCATGATGAAATGGGTTTTTGCAGAGACGACTGCTGACAATTTAGAATGCATCAGAGAGCAATCAGGAGGGTGAGAGGACTGGGAACGACCTCAAAAGAAGAATAATTGAAAGAACTGGGGGTGTTTAGCCAAAAACTGAGAAGATGTTAAGGCAGCACGTTAGCTTTCTATAATAACCCAAAGGGCTATTAAGAGGAAGTTCGGCTCTGTAGAACCATAACCTTGTAGGTACAAGTTTTGAAGAGCCAGGTTCAAAACTAACACAAGGAAGCCCTTCCCATCAACTGAAGGGGCTGCCATATACCTTTTTTTGCGGTACGCGGGCCTCTCACTGTTGTGGCCTCTCCCGTTGCAGAGCACAGGCTCCAGACGCTCAGGCTCAGCGGCCATGGCTCACGGGCCCAGCCGCTCAACGGCACGTGGGATCTTCCCGGACCAGGGCACGAACCCATGTCCCCTGCATCGGCAGGCGGACTCTCAACCACTGTGCCACCAGGGAAGCCCTGCCATATACCTTTAATACTTTCTTACCAAAGTCTTTTTGCAGAGGCTGGATTGGCCATATTACAGGGATGTGGTAGAGAGGACTCTTGAAATGGACAGATGTAGCATTAGATGATTGAAAAGTCCTTTCCTGCTCAAATATTGTAGACTCGATATAACATTTAGATGTGAATAATCTACAATAGCAACCTACTGAGTGCATTTACACTCAGAGCTAAATCAGATGTGAAACAACTAAATATGACTGCCTTGCTTTTTGTAATTCTATTTAATATCAAACTTGAGCCTTTTATCCTCCCTGTCCCCTCCCCGACATTGCTGACCCACTTCCCACATCCTCATCATCTAAAGCAATGAGCAAAAATACACTTGAAGAATAACAACAGCTTTTCAGCAAATCTCAGAGGGTATATGAGACATAATTATGCTATATATTCCAGAAAATGCCAAATAACAGTAGCTTTAATGGGATAATTATTTATTTGTCTATCATGTAAAGAAACTCAAGAGTAGGCATTTTGAGACTGGTATGGGAGTTCCATGGTCATGGCAAGAACCCGGATGTCTAGTTTTCTTTCCCGCCATCTGAGTGTGTGGTTTTCACCTCATGGTCCAAGATATCTGCTGGAGGCCCTGCCCACATCCCAGACAGCAGGAACTGGGAAATAAAGAGAGGCACACCTCCTCCCGTTTAAGCAGCTTTACTTGAACCCTCACAGAACATTTTCACCACATCTCATCAGCCAGGTATAGAGTCAAAGAAGGCTCGCAAACAAAATGATCTATCTGGACAGCACTGGCCCAGCTAACACTCAGGCTTCTGTTACTGTGGGAGAAGAGAAGAACAGATACCGAGATGTGGCTGGCAGCTTCTCCTAAAAGAGGTTCAGGCATTGTAAAAAAACAACATAGTATTACTGTCTGGATTTCTGTCTCCTCAATATTTTAAAGTAAATCCACCTAAAGCAGAAGCTATATTTTTACAGTAAGTAGTGACGGAAAAGTTTCAGGTGCAATTTTACCTTGAAAACTGATACTAAAATTCTGAAAATTCATTTATTTTATTTAATATTTAACACGATTTAGGTTATATTCCTTATTCCTTAGTTTTTTCCAAGAATGAGTGAAATGGTGATCATTTAATCTGACATCATTTTGATGAGAAAATAATATGATCTAATACTTCTTTGTTTCCATTTGTCTTCTGCTATATGATCTTGGAGAGAATCTCTATGTGAAAATATACATCACTTTTACCAGGAGCCTCTCTTAGGCCTTTGATATTCATCATTCTTAAAGAGTCTATCCTAGTATCAAAATTCCAGATGTTTTACTTCAAATTTTTCACTGGTCTACCTCTGCTAGATCCTCATATGCCAGGAACTTGGAGAGTGGTATGATGAGTTTTTCAACATCACTTTAATTAGCGTCATGAAATCTTGTACCACTTGCAAGATATGCAACCTCAATTTGTAATCGATTTTTATTATCAGATGTTCACAATTTACAATCTAGTAGAGACTCATCTACAAATATTAGGATGGATTGGTAGAAAGACACTACTGTTTAGCAGGGAGGATTTTTGAATGTGTATTAATATTATAAGTGGACAGGTCATTGGTAAATATTTTTGTATTATGAAGACTCTTGTTTCCATTGACAATCTTATAAATACAGGATTTTAGATAACAAAGTTTTGGATAATGAGGACTTCCTATTTTTTGCCCTGTATGTTGTACTTCAGTTATGAAGTTAGGAAAACAAATAGAAATTATGTTGTGTATAAACACAAAGAGAGAGGGAAAATTAATCTACCATATAGCAGGTACTATGCTGGAAGAATTCTGCATGTTATTTCATATAATCCTCACAACAAGGCTATAGAATAAAGTCTTAATTTCCATTTATAAATCAGAAAACGGAGAATCTAAATAATTTACAAGTACAGACAGCATTGTAGAGCTCTAATTTAAATCCAGGACTGCCTGCCTCCAACGCCCATGCTTTTTCTTTAGAAACATGTTATGCTTCAAGGTTTTGATCAACTTGTTTTTAAGGAGTGTCATTGTAAATGGAAAGAAAAAGAAGGATAGAATGTTTCTTTCTGGTTAGCTTAACATAAATCATGCTTGAAACTTCCTGGAAGGCTAGAGGCCTTTACATCTTTATGTGTTTCTCAGCACCTATGAATATAAATTAAGAGGCTTTCAGCTGCAAGTAACTGAAACCCTTGGCAATTGACTTTCAGACCAGTGACTATCAAAGTGTGATCCCCGGACCAGCAACATCAGAATCATCTGGGAACTTGTTAGAAATGCAAATTTTCCAGTTCCACCCAGGGTATACTGAGTCAGAAACTCTGGGGGTGGGCCCAGAAATCCGTGCTTTAACAAGCCCCCTCAGGGGATACTGATGAAGGCGAAAGTTTGAGAGCTACTGTTTTAGACAATAAAGAAATTACTTTCCTCACTGAGCAGGAAGTACAGAGTATCTCTGGGTGCAGCAGGATCAGGGCCAGGTTTTACTTCTCTGTTTCTCTTACTTTTGTCATTCTTCTCAAGCTGACTCCCCTCATGGCTGAAAATGAGCCATGAAGCAGAAAATGAGCCATTTCTTCCTTTGTCTTTTTCAAAGAGTGGAGACACCTTTCCCAAGTCCTCCCAAGAGGCTTGCCCTCATGGTTCAAAGGCCAGAATTCTGTCACCCAACACCACCTTTGGCCAGTTATTGGCAAGTTGAATGGGACCAACATGATTGGCTGAAACCAGTCAAGACTCACCCCCTGCCATATGGCCATGCCAAGGAGGAAGCATACCTGAGTAAAAATGAGGTTCTTGCTGGGGGAGGAAAGCAGAGCAAGGAGGTGGTATATGGCAATAGATATTGTATAGACGACCAAGAGTGTCAGCTACAGTCATGAACACGATTGACTCACACTGCAGAAGATTCTTAGCCACGTAAGAACTTCAACTTGGAATCTGTAAATTTGTTTCAATAATCTGATTATCCTAATTTCTTAACCTTTTAGAATTTCAGGTCAAAAGCAGCAACCTACAGATCATTTTTTAAGTTTTGGTGATTATAGTCTGACATTTAGAATCAGCTAGGCATAATAACATATTAGAGTCCTTTAGTGGCAACATTTTGAGATCTGTTTTATCTATTTTAGCTAAATGTTCTATATTTTTATACCAGAGCTCTAATATAATTATAATTAAAAGGACACAAAATTATGATTAAGGTACGTATTTTCCCTCTACAGTCTTTGTGCTTCTTCAAATGACAGGTGTTTCTTCAGAAAGGAAATTCTACTCATTGCTATCTTTGCTATCTTTCCTATAGCAAAAATGAATTTTAAATATTGACTTTTCAGAAGAGAGAAAATCCGAAATGATGAGAAGATTGCTTTGATCACTGCTTTGCTGAATAAAACAGACAGTTGTTTGGAGACAGGTTGCAATGCAACAAACATTTAATTTTTGCTTGATTCATAGATGAAGCGATCAGTCAGGAAGGTTAGTAATTACCAAATCCTCAATTCAATCAGACATGAATGCCACACAGCCCTGTGCTTGTTTAGCTGTAATACGGAATTGATCTCAGCAGATGTAGTAAACTAAACTAGTTCATATCCATAACGCCTGAAAAAATTCACACAGCCTGCATTTCATTGTTGCTCTGTACTGTAGCCCTCCCCAGCTCTCCCATTTCTTGAGATTTTCAATTAAGTGCTTTCCTCATTTATATTCTACATCTGATCAAATACCAAAATATGTGGATTAGTCACATTCCTACATAAATTGAAACATTATGTAACAAGTGTCCCAGCAGTTTGAGAAGGAACCTCAAGGTGGCATGTTCGAAAGAGCCCTGGACTGGCTCTTTCTGGCTTCTCACTCCAACTCTGTCACCAACCTGCTTGGTGATTTGCGGTGATTTAATGTACACTTCTGGACCTCAGATGTCAGTGGTAAAGTTAGAAGATTGGCATTCATTGTCTCTCAATTCTCTGACAGTTCTAACTGCCCCAACTGGAGAAAGATCAGAGCAGAGACAGCCTGTCATAGTGTGAAAGACCCTTAAGTTCAAATCTCAGCTCAGCTACTTATTAACTATGTGATCTTGAGCAAATTATTTAAAATCTCTGAGAGTGTTTCCTCATAGGTAGAATAGAGATAATATCAACCTACCTCTCAGGTTGTTATGAGACTTTGAGAAAAATATTAGAAGAGGCTGGCATTGTTGATGCCTGCGGTCGTCACTATTATAATTTAAGTGAAGAGGAAGAATTCTACCTTGTTTTTTCTCAATTCTTCACTACTAAAATTCTTGCAACAAAAAGAAGAAAAAAAAAAATGCACACCAAAAAGCAGGTGGAGCCAATATCTCCATTTTTTTTGCCACCCTCCCATTCATTAACCCTTTACACTCAAGAAATTGACACCTTGGACTAATACAATGTTATATGTCAATTATACCTCAATAAGAAAAAAGAAAGACAAGAAAAGTCTGATTGTGTCAGAGCATACCTTGAAATGCCCTGTCTCCAAGAAAAACTCAGAAAGGTCTCTATCATCTTCACTCTATTCAAAAAAAAGAAGAAATTGACAGTTGAGTGCATTTTTCTACTCTGGGCTTTACTTGAATGTACTTCAGAATCACCTGCAGGGCTTGTGAAAATACAGATTGCTAGACTCCAGCCCAGTGGTTTCTGGCTCAGGGGATCTGAGAACCTGGATTTCTTACACAGCCACAGGTGCTGAGGACCAGTCTGAGAACCTCTGAACTTGTCTACACCAGGCTGATCATCAGAATTTCTTTGAGAAGTTTACAAAAGAATACAAGTTTCTAAATCCACCCTTGGAGGTTCTGATTCAGTAAGGCTGGGCTAGACCTTAGGAATCGGTTTTTAAATGCTCCCCAGGTGATTTTCATGTTTAGCAGGTTTGGGGAGGCTGCTCTAGCTGATTGTAGCTCTGTGAACGTGCTTCCCAATGCTACCTGGTGCTTTTGGTGGTACAGCAATTTCCTCTTAAGATTCTGAATCTTTCTGGGCCTCTCCTCCAATTTCACAATCAGATCATCATCGTTCAGCGTCACCTCAACTTTCTTGATTTCCAGATGAATGCGATTTCTCGTTTTGTTCTCTGCTATTACCAGAAGTTGGAACTCCTAATGACTTATAATATAGTTTCTGCCTCTCAAGGCATTTATCTTTCTACATCACCCTTTTAATTGAGGTAATTTTGATTTATAACATTATATAAGTTTCATGTATAGAACACTGTAAGTCGACTTCTGTATACACTACAGTGTGCTCACCACCAAAAGTTGTTTTCGTCTGTCACTGTGCAGTTGACCCCCTCTACCCATTTTGCTCTCCCCCACCCCCATCCTTTCTGGTAACTTCTGTTACTCTGTTCTCTGTATCTATGTGTTTGTTTGTTTTGTTTATTTATTTAATATTCCACATATGAACGAAATCATACAATGTTTGTCTTTCTCCATCTGACGTATTTCACTTAGCGTAATACCCTCAAGGTCCATTCATGTTGTTGCAAATGTCAAGATTGCAAATGTCAAGATTTCATCTTTTTATGGCTGAGTAGTATTCCACTGTGTGTGTGTGTGTGTGTGTGTGTGTGTGTGTGTGTGTTTATGTGTGTGTATGCCACATATTCTTTATCCATTAATCCATCAATGGGCAGTTAAGTTGTTTCCATATCTTGGCTATTGTAAAGAAACTATGTACATATTTTATTTGTGTTGTTCATACTTCTTCAACCTGACTCCTCTCCCCAGGAGGACTAATAAGGTCCTTCAGGGCAAGGATTGTGTTCTGTTCAAGGAATACCCTCGTACAAAGACTTGCAAGTAGGCAATCAAAACAAAGATGTTGAACCAAAATGCAAGAAAGCCAGTCACTATCACCTCCACTACCATTATAAAAACCCATCTTCCCCAAAATGTTTAGCTAACATTTATTAAGCTGACTTTATGGACTTTCTGAGTGTGAGACACTGTTCCAAGCACTTAGTCTGTATCAACTCATGTAATTCATTTAATGGGCTCAAAGCATCCTGCAATCATCAAGTCATTTTCCCCCCTTAAACTACCCCTATGAAGTCAGAGCCGCTAAAACCCTCTTTAGCAGATAAGCAAAAATGAATGGACTACATGAAAGATAAATGAGGAAAAGCCAGAAGTCATAGCTGAATAAGGAAGCTATATCTCTACCATGAGTCAGCAAATCCTAACTGCTGCAATGTTGACTCAGCACCCCCTAATAAGTCTGAAAAGGCTACCACATGATGAAAACAAGTCTTTTATTTTTTTTTTTAAATAAAATCTGAGCACGGGGGAAGATTCTAAACCAAATACAAGAAGATATGGGTCAACACCACTAATTACGATCCATGTGAGTTAGTTAACCTCCATGAGCCTATTTCTTTACTGGTAAAAAATGAAAATAATAGTATCTCTCACTGTGATGATCCAATGAGATCATATCATTGGAAAGGGCCATTTTGGAAACTTACTGTACTAAATTGGTGGAATTCAACAGTTGTAGGGGCTTTGTTTTATCACAATGATTTTGGATGCCTGTGATTTAGGGAGCATTGGATTGGCGAGGATCAGAGATGCCATATATCCTGCAATGTGCAGACAGTCCTGTACAAGGAAAAATTGTTCTGCCTTCAGTCAATTTTCTAAAGTCACAGACTTCAATTTGAGAAGTCAGACATTTGTGTAAGTGAAAAATGTGTTTATAATAATCTGAGTGTAGATCCTTACTTGGATTAATATATAAACACCAAGTAGTTTTTCATGGTTGGAATGTGCACTGAATTTTCCAGATGAAAATTGCCATGTAAATTGAGGAAATACAGAATTTAGTTTTGTTTACAACTTTTCCAGCAAAAGCAGCATTGAGTCACAAATACAATACATGTGTTTCAGTTTACATTTGTAACTGTAGTATTTACAGCAATTTATATATACATACATATATATAAATATACGTGTATACACACATATATGCATTTATATACATACACATATATATGTATTGGGTTGGCCAAAATTCGGGTTTTTCCGAAAGATACAGAAAAATACCGAACAAACTTTTTGGCCACCCCAATACTTACAGAACCTTTATTTTTCAAATGTGAAAAAAAGTTTAAACAGGAAGTCTTCAGTTGAATATTATCTTAATTTCAAATTTGTGAATTTTAAGTTTGTGCAAGCATTTAATTAACGACTTCTTGATTCTCTTAAGTGTGGTGTTCCTCAGTATTTACATATTGAAACACATATTATCTGATTATACATTACTTTTTCATCATTGTTCTTTATGCTACAGTTAGGGCATCTACTGAGATTTTTATGCTTGTAGATAAGCTATTTTATCTATGGATTTGATTTCAGAATAGTAAAAGGGCAGCAGAGAATATGTACTTTATAAAGGGAGAGCTGGGACTGAGAAGGTTGAGGACTACTACACGAAAGAAATGTGAATCATTGCTATTTGTCCTTGGTTTTGCACAAGAGACTGACTGAATTCGAATTAGCCAGGGAGAGATGGCTCTCTGCTCTTTATGATGTCAAGGCTGCTACATTAAACATCTCCCTACTGGCTTCTTTTGTCCTCTAGTGTGTGTCTGTTAGTTATGGTTTGCTAGGGTAATCTATGGACAGATCATAGACAGTTTTCTGAAAGAAAAGTCAGCTCTGGGTGTGAGAGGTAATATTAAGGAACCTGGCTGCTGGCACAACTGGACCCTTAATTTGATATCCACATGTGCCTGTGTGCCCGGGGGGCTTCATGAGAATGCAGGAGTGTCTTTTGTCAGCAACTCCACTAAGTGCCAATTACTGCATTCTAATGCGGTTATATCCTGGGCTGTGTTTAACATATTGTTCTACTTCTAACCACTCAATGAGAAAACTTTTTCCTTCAAATGTGTCATTAAGTATGTCAAAATGTATCTGAACATTTGAGGAGAGAAAAGAAGACATAAACCAAAAGTCAAGAATGAGACTCATTTCCCAACCTTAGCCCATGTGCTAGATAACTTCACAGACAGTAACTTGTTCACTCTTAATCACTCTATGGACTGTGAATTATCACCTCAATTTATACTTGAGGAAATCGAAATTAAAAATAAGGGGTACATCTAAAGCTCATAGATACGTGCAACATTTGGGAATCAAAGCCGTGTTTGATTCCAAACCTGACAATCTTTCCAAGGTATTTCTCTACTCTGTGTCCTTAGCCTATACAAATCGATTCATTTATCCAAATGGTCCCTGAATCCCAACTTTGGGAAGAAACAGCAATGGATATGAGCTTGGCTTTGCATTTTGAGAAGCTCACAGAATTACAGGGTAGGCAGACAAATAATGAGAATATTGGGACCATAAATTTCAACACAGCTACAAAGGACTGTCTGTAAAGAGGCCACCATCAATTTCTTCTTCTCTATCTGGGTACGACACTCTTTCCATCAAGAGGTGAAGTCCATCTCCCCTCTCCTTGAATCTAGGCTGCCCTTGTGGTTTGTTTTGGCCTTTAGAATGCAACAGAAGTGCTACTATGTCAATTTAGTACCTAGACCTTAAGAGCCGGAGAGATTCCATTTTCATTCTGCTGGAGCCCTGAGCTACCCTGAAGAAGTTCCTTTCTCCATATTTCTGTTTGTTCAAACTGTTTGTTCATACCCTTCTGGAATGAAGGCTTGACCATCCTCCATGTATCCCAGCTGCTCCAGCTGAGATGTCACACACGGGATGAAGCCTTCTGGGATCCTCCAGCCCCAGTGGATCCACTAATACCACACAGAGCAGAGATGAGCCATCCCTGCTGAGCCCTGCTAAAATTCCTCACCCACAGACTATCAAGCAATGAAATTGTTTTTGCTTTAAACCATCTATTTTGGGATGCTCTATTATAGGGTAGTGGGCATCAGAGATAGAAACACCACGGAACACCTGGAAGTGAGAGAGAGACTACTAGGGGACTCTGAGAGGGATTCACCAAAGAAGTAGAATTTGAGCTGGACTCACAGGCATGAGTGGACCCTCAGGGAGAACTTTCTATAGCCCTGCTCAGGAGCACATGTCCTATCTTAGAAGCAAAACACAACAAACAGCCATTTATAAAAATATAAGAAAAAACGCTCAAAGAACCAGAATTGTTGCCTTCGAGACAAGGAAGAATGCCTCCCTTCTGCCGCAATCTGAAAGAGACCTTTTAGGAGTAAACAGCCTTACTGCATACATGTATTCAAAGACATCCCCCAGCTCAGTGTTCCTTTTCAAGTTTTCCTCTACACTGAGGTCTGTCCCCTATTTCTCTTCAAAGATTCCCCATCAACCTCACCAAGGTACTTTATGTGCAGCCACAAAAACATGCTAAGACCATTTTTCCCCTAGTTAGTTTCTTAATTTTTATGACTTCCAAAGGAAGCAGTTCCCAGCGCCTTTTCCCTAGTAGGTACTCTTGAAATGGGTGTTGAATTACATGGTACTGACTATGCGATTAATTTGTCATAAAGAACAGAAAAAATTTTTTGCAAAGGAAGCAGTAAAAGTCAGTGACTTTTGCTAAATTTCTTCTTACCATTTCTAATGAGTCAACATGTGTTGAGAAGAAGAAATTGGTTGGAAAAGAATGTATCCTATTACACAGCTTCACTTTTGTGAGAGTGAGTCAGCGATTCCCTTGTTGTGGTGTTCTGGGCACCTGGCTGGGATGAGTAGGGTTGGGGGTGAAGAGAAACTCTTTCTTGAAAGACTTAAAAGGAAACTCTAGCAGAAGTGTTTAAACAGCTTCCAACTGAGAAAAAGCAAACCATAGCCAGACTTTGGTCCTATTACTATAGAAAAATGTATGACATTGTTTTCTCCTATCCCATAAATCATCCCAACTTCTAATTGGCCTGAACAAAGCCACTAACCCACTACACAAGATTAAACAGGAGCAAGATAAGCATTCAGGGTGGTGATTCATAGTAGACCTGACCAGACAAACAATCGTTTGATCCAGTGTATTCTGCATGTGCTTTGTTTGAGGAACTGCTATGTGCCGAGCACTAAGCTAGGGTGAGGGAGCCCAGGATAAGTAAGCTCAGCAAGCCTTCTGAGGGGGGCGATATTTCAGGGAAAGAGATAAACAACTACATATTACAGGGATGGGAGTGAAGGGGGCAAAAGAACATGAATTTGTGGAACACAGTCTGAGAATGGAATTCGTCTGCCCCTGCTACTTCCAAATTTAAATGAGAGATTTTTTTGTTGGAGATACTTTTAAACCCTAGCCTGACAGTGTAACTTGAGGGCAGGAGAAAGGAATGTGGCTACCTTCTTAGATTTGGACAACCATATCTACATTAAGCATATTTCTGGAACCAAAGATGGAAACCTATTATCTAACATATTCTGACAAAATTTTTGAAGTATGTGCTATAAAGGGAATGTTATGGACTGAATGTTCCCCCAAAATTTGTATGTTGAAACCCTAATACCAATGTGATGGTGTTTGGAGGTGGGACTTTTGCGAGGTAATTAGGTCATGATGGTGGAGCCCCCATGAATGGAATTAGTGCCCTTAGAAAAAGAGGTTGGACAGCTAGCTCTCTCTTTCTGCTATGTGAGGATACAATGAGAAGACAGCAGTCTGTAACTCAGAAGAAGGCTCTCACCAGAACCCAACCATGCTGGCACCCAGATCTCGAAATTCCAGCCTCCAGAACTGTGAGAAATAGAGTTCTCTTCTTTATAGGCCATCTGGTCTGTAGTATTTTGTTATAGCAGCCTGAGCTGACTAAGGCAGCATGAGATCAAAGGCTGCAGTACCATTGTACAATGAGGAAGAAAAAACGTGTTCACTTCAAAGCCAAGTTCAGGGCCCTTGTCAATCTGTGTTACTGCACACAGTTAAAAATGCTTTTAATAAGCCTTACCACTCCAGTAATTAATAATACGAGGGCAAGGACTACAGTGTGTTTGAATGGTGTTTTTTTTTTCAAAATCTTAATTATTAAAAAAAGATTGTACTAGTAACTGGAAGGAGAAACATATGGGAGGGCACAGAAGTGGTAAGCAATTATTTTTAAGTTGGATATATTCAAGCCTCACTTCGGCAAGGACCCAACCAGTAAATATCACTGTGGGAATGCTAACATGGAAACTGGTTTCATCTTTGTTTATTTTGTATTTAATAAACATTTATGGGGAAGCTGTGTGCAGGGTATTGTGCCTCCTACAGACCTGCTCTTCCATCTGCCTGGTCAACCTTTCCACAGAGATAGATTGCCAGGACGCAAGCTCAGCAGTTCCAAAACAAAACTCATCTGGCCCCCAAACCTGTTCCTCCGCCTGTGTTTCTTATCTCAGTAAATGACATCACCCTCCTCCCAAATGTTCAGGCCCCCACCTTTGGAATCATATTAGCCTTCTCCCCTCACTGTTCCCACATATCCCATCCATTGTCAGATATGATCATATTTCCTATTCATCTCTTCTTTCCATTTAATTTTTCTAGCAACTTCTTGTCTGATCTGCTCAACTATCCCCTACATGATCTGGACATGGACAACTCTCCATTTTTGCCACCCACCATCTATTTGCTTTCCCGGTCAACCAGTAGTTTTTGGGGGAAAGAGAAACTTTTTCTGTTCTCACGGATTTGAAGAAAAGAGGCTGTAAGATCTACACTGCTACAGTGGTCTTATGACCATGATGGTGAGCCTTGTCAGAAAGTGGAGCTACTGCAGAGAAAGTGCACTTGGTCCCACTCCTCTGAAAAGGACCCAAATAGAGTTGTATACCTACTTTTCCCCTCCCCCTTTCAAGCTGATCCCTGTAATACAGCTTATTATCACTCTACCATAAAGTTCTAGTCATTTCTCTGGTTAAGACTTATCGTGAATCCCGACCAAGCAAAGAATATATTCTAACCTTTTTGGCATTTCCTAAAATCCTTATACAATCCAACCTTAATCTAATTTTCTATCACTTTTTAATTTTCTTTCAAAATATTTTAAGTGTCTCCTACCAGCTTAAGTCCTCCAAATAGGCACTAAACTCTCATGCTTCTGTCATTTTTCTCCCCAGGCTTTTTTACGTCTGTTTGGAATGTCCTTTCTCCATATTTCTGTTTGTTCAAACTGTGAAGCACATCTCAACTGCTACTATTAAGGTGAAGCCTTCTTTGCTCCAACTCCCCATTCTCAGGCTTAGTTAATAGTTTCCTCCTCAGTGTATATCCACCACTATGGCACTTACGATGTTGTGCTTGGTGTTGCTTGTTTGTGTACCCGCCTTTCCCCTTAAATTGTGAGTTATCTCTCATGTCTCTCATCTTTTCAGACCCCATAGTCCTTCAAATGTTTGTTGAATTGTTAAATCAATGAATAAATAAATAAATAATCCTATTTTCTTCCAACACATAAGTATTCTAATGTTTAGCAACACCTGATCCCAGACATGCTTTTGCTTTTACCAGAATAATAACAATGACAAACACTTATTATAACACATAATAATGTTACTACAACACATAATAATGTTATTATAACACATGTTATCATAACACACAATAATGTTATTATAACATATAATAATATGTTAGTATAACACATATGCTATTATAACATATAATATGTTATTATAACATATGTTGTTATAACATATAATAATATGTTATTATAACATATAAAATGTTATTATAACATATAATAATATGTTATTATAACATATAATAATAGGTTATTATAACATAATATGTTATTATAACATAATAATATGTTATTATAACATATAATAATATGTTATTATAACATAATAATATGTTATTATAACATAATAATATGTTATTATAACATATAATAATATGTTATAATAACGAGTATGTTATTATACACACTCGTTATGTGCCACATACTGTTCTAAATGCTCTATGTTTATTAAGTCATTTAATCATCACAATGACCTTATGAGGTTGGGCATTATTACTATCCAACTTATGATAAATGTGAAAAATGAAGCACAGAAAGGTTAAGTAACTTTCCCACAGTCATACAGCTAAACTGTAGAGCTGAGACTTGAACTCAAACACACTAAATCCAAGGTCAGCACTGTGACCACTACACTACCCCACCACTCATGAGACTGAGGAAAATATTCTGGCTCACTTTTAACCAATGCAAATCAAACAGTTAAAATTGTGCAAATCATTTGATAATCCCATATTTAAGAGTCTGACGAGTCCAAGTGTTGGTGAGGATGTTCAGCGATGGGAACACTCATTTGCTACTGGTGGTAGTATAAATTGGAACAACCACTTTGGAAAGTTGTTTGGTATCATGAAGTAAGGTTGAAGATTAATAAAACTTATTATCCATCTGTACCACTCTCAGCCTCAGATAGCTAAATAAATCTGTGTTCACATGCACCAGGATAAAATGTACAAGACTGTTTATACCATCATTGTTTTTAACAGTCCAAATGTCCCAGGTAGCCTTCAGCAGTAGAATGGATGAATATATTGTGTTATACTCATACAATGGAATGCTACATAGCAATGAAAATAAATGAACTGTGGTTTCACCCAACCACAAAGACAAAATGCTGAGTGAAAGAAGCCAGTTACAAATGAATACGTGTTTGATTTCGCTCACATAAAATTCAGAAACTGGCAAAACTAAACTATACTGTTTATAGGTTCATCTTTGGGTGATAAAATTAAAAACTAGCAAGAGAGTAATTACCTACAGAAGTCAGGCTAACGGTTACCCCGGGGAAGGAGAGAAATGCAGTCAGGAAGGAGTATTTAACAGGAACTTCTGGGTGTTGGCAAAGGACTATTTCTTGACTTGGATGGTCATTATACATGTGTTCACTTTCAAATAAAATTAAACTTTAAATATAGCACTTCTCTGCTCTTCAACTAGATTTCACTATAAATAATGATTTTTTAAAAGGATAAATTAAAAATAAAACAAAACAGAAACAAAAACAAACAAAAAAACGCCCAGAGACAGAGAGAGACAGAGAGAGAGAGGCAGAGAATGGGAGGAAAGGAATCGGGGACATTAGCTATCTCTTGTCCCCTTGTCTTTGGGTCACATTCAAGATGCAAAATCCCAGGAGAGAGCATCCTATTGGTTTAGTCTATGCCATGTGCCTGAAACTGTGCCAGGGCAGGAACAGGGAGGATCTGGGCTATCGTGTGGGGTCCTCCAGAAGGCATATTCGGGTATTAACAGGAAGGGGGATTTGAATGCCAGAAGGTCCCCAAACTAATAATAAATACCCTGTAGAAATTCTTGAAACTTCAGTGTTGTTTTTTTTTTTTCTCTTGTTAAGTGGGCGATAATAGTTCATATCCTCATTATCTCATCTCAGTGAGAGGGGAGACCTAAAATTACTCTGAAAATCCAAAAGCTCTGCATAAAACACACGAGACTTGATTCACAATAGCCACCCAGGGAGGCTTAGACAAAGACGTGCTGCATTATATTTCATGGTAAACCCTTGAGAGAACTAACCCCATTTCTAGAAACAAGGCCAGGTTGTGGCCAAATTGGACAAACACACTGACTGGAAAAGAACTGTGAAAACCAGCAAGGAAATTAAAAAAAAAACCAAACCCATTTCATTGTTTCTGTTCTTCTTGAGCAGAGAACAATGAAGCAACAGGCCGGTGAGTTTTGGCAACTCTGCCACAGACCAAACCACAGGAGCACGTTGCCCTCTAACACACACGATCACGGTCGTGGTTGTTTTGAAAGTTGGAACCTGCTGTAACATTCATTTCAAAAAGCTTTTAGGGCTTTTGCTTGTTTTGCTCTCCCTTTCCACAAGAAAATCAGGGAACAACAAAATTCCATAAATTCTTTCATATAAATTATTGACCAGCTTTTAGGGTAACCTTTGTTATGCTAGAGTTATCTGGTACAAATGCACTTCCTGGAAACAAAACAGAAAGAAATCGAATCCCTAGAGTCACAACTTTGGTGCAGGCACAGTCTGTGGTCATCTAGGTAGTGGGAGGCTGGAAGCTTCTCCTCCCACATGTTTCTATTAAAAGGAAAATGATGACATCGATTCAATACCCTTCAAACAAGATCAAGATTTTTTTTGCGATTTTTTTTTTTAGTATTTTTTGATTGTTTCACTTTTTTTTCATTTCCTCTTCACTCAGTTTGTTCTCCTCTCTTGGGTAAATTTGCCAATCTGGAATTTGCCAATCTGAAAATTTGCCAATCTGAAAGCATTAACACCAAAGCAAGGTCAGTACCCTATTTAGAAGGAACGCGCTGAGGGAGAATGTAAAAGGCTGGGAGTTTTTGAGGCTTATGTTTTCCAGATTGTATCACAGTATAGATACAACAATTTTCCAAAAAATAACATCCCTCTTTGAACAAATAGGTATAGTTTAAGCACAGAATAGTGTAACAATCTTTAAAGGATGACAGGTATTATTATGAGAAAAATATAGATGCATTTCAGTACTGAGGGTTAATGTGTTCACATTTGGGACTTCAATTTTTATTTAGGCATATTTTGAAACTTTCGGTGAGATATGTCTTACAGGGTTAATATTTAAAAGCACATGTGAGAATGAAAAATCGCTTATAAACCTACTACCCAGACAACCATGTAATACTGTGATATACGTCTCTTCCATAATATTTACTCTTTTCTGTTTCAAATTTACCCTGTCCAAAATATCCTGGTCTGTCTTCCACTGGAAAGGGCAAAGTTCTGCCAGCAACTCCTGATTTTCAAAGCCCCTGGATTCACATGCTGAGAAAACACAGGTTAATCCTCAATCACTCCAGCAATTAACCTAAATAAAATAACCTCCCACGCTTGACTGTCCACATGTGGTCAGTCTTGACCATAGCAGAAACGATTGCCACTTGGGGGGGAAGAGAGATACAGTTGTTCCAAATATCCCCCCCAGTATACTGTTTGCCTTTTAATCGGGCTCATATTGTTTTTGGAAGCAGAATTTGATTGAGGTTTTTTTAGCTATAGACATTTTGCTCTGTGATTTTATTCCATTGCTTAAGGTATTTCAAATTTAATTTTCAGGCAAGTTAGAAAATGCTTATGTGAGGGGTGTTGCTAATCATATCCCAGCCCAGATGTTTCCAACTACTCAATTCAATGCTCTCATCACCATCAGTACAGGGATCCAACTCTCTCCTACCCCTCACCCCCAGACACAATTTCTGGGCTGAAAAATATGTGACATTGTAAGGAGGGGGATGCCCATACCGAGTAGCGTGACAAAGACCAAGCCTAGTCTCAAGACACAGATGGGCACAGCCCCTGATGATCAGGCAACTGGTGAGGCCCAAATGGGACCAACTTCTCACCTGCACCTACTGGAGAATTTACTGTCACGGGCCCGCATTCTGGTGATAGGAGAGTCTCATTCTTTGGGCCTGAGCCCACACATGATTTTCAAAGGGCTAGTGAACACAAGCCCTTTGAATATCATCCTTCTAAGTGGCCCTTCTCCAAGGCCACTAGCCCCCTTCTATCTTTTTATTTTTTTGGCTACCTTCCCAGGATCAACTCCCAGATTACGGTAATCTGTCATGTGACTTTCTTGCCTTCTCCTTCTTACCCCAATCCTCACCTCACAGAGCAAAGAAACTGTCTATTTCACTATCACTAAATCTTGAAACAGAATCACTGGCAACAGAAAAGCCAATTCTTTGTCCTTAGGGCTTAATCTTCATACTCCTCTGAGGAATATTTGTAAATCAGCCTACAGGGAATAGCTGTTCCCTCCACTAACTTAAAATGGATTAGAATCTTCTAATGTTGTAAACAAAGGGAAAACAAAGAAAATATGTAGGATTCCATATTAAAATAGGTTAAATAAAAAGAAAAATAAAATTCATCTATGCAGTGCAACTGCATTTATACAGGGTTTGTTTCCAAAGTTAAAATCCAACATTAAAAATTCTTTAAATAAAAGTAAGTGATTTAAGTGATTTAGAGGATTTTAAATCACTCCAAGTAGAGTTTACTTACATTAAACATACTAAAGTTTGAGATTTATTTTGTAAACTAACGGAAGGAATTAAAGGATAATCTATGTGCAGACATATAGTCATTCAAAGTATTCTGCCTTTAAAATAACAATGAAATCCCTAGTAATAAATTGAGGAAAGAGTATAGAATTTTAAAGTGTTTCTGCTTTCCTTCAGAGTTCATTCCACTCTATTTTGATACTAAACCCTATAATCAGATCCATGTTAATACATGTGTTTCTTACTCTGGAAATTAAATGATAGTGGGGTAGCAGTTTACCAGGAGTTAAATTATTAAAGAAACAAATAAATTAAATATCTATCTATCTATCATCTATATATGTATCTCAATAGAGAGATTAGATAGACAGCTAGACAGACTCTACTGTAACCCTACTAACAAAATATAATTACTGTTAATATATTAGTGTTTTCCTTCTAGATTTTTATACACACACATTGTATATATTGCAACGAACCTCTTGTAGATAAATATTTTCACACTCCCTAATTATTTCTCAGATTCTTTATCTTTGGAGTTTGTATATTCTGTTTTGGGACATAAAAATTGAAATTAAAAATTTTTTGTCACCAGATTATAAAATTTAAAATTCATGCCATTTCTGTTTGTGCAATGTTTTTAAAATGTCTTTGCACTTTAAAATAAAATTAATATTAATCTATGCTTTCTTCTATTAATTTATTATATTGTGTGTTTTTCCATTTATATCCCAGCTTCCTTTTGGTGTAAGATGTATGGTAAGGAATGAAGCCTTTTTCCCCAGAGTGTTAGCTGATTTTTATCATCATTATTTATTTAATAATCTATTCCTTCTCCACTATTTGAAATTTATAAATTAAATTCTTATTCTATTCTTAGAGTTTTATGACATTCCAGATATCTGACTGTCTATTCCTACACCAGATCACATTGTTTTAATTACCAGAGTTTTATAGTACATTTTATTAATCAGGAAAATCTATTTGTTTTTCCTGTATAAATATTTTCCCTAGATTGTAAGCTTATTAACAAGGACTATGTCACTTAAATACTATATTTATTGATCCTGTACGTGGGTCCAACACAGTATTAGGCAATAAAAATACCTCTTATATGTAGGTTATTTTGGTTTTCAAAGCTTTCTTTATATACTTTTTATATGAGTTCTTCCACATCTCAATTCCCTTACCAGTATGATCAAGGTTAGACCAAGTGTTCTAAAGCTTATTTATGCCTCAAAATACAGGCACATAGTAGGTGCTCAGAGAATTCTTATTTGTTGGTGCATATTGCCTCCTGTCCTGTTCAAGAAGGACAAGCTGAAAGACTATGAGAACCATGACTTATAGCCAGTGACTTAACATTTTGATGGAATAAAGTGTTAAAAAAAACTTCTGTCCTGAACCTAAACAAAATGAGAAAACTCCTAAGACTCTGCTAGATTTGTTGTCTTGAACCACGACTGCCCTGAACAAATTGCTCGGTGTCTACGAAACATCACAAAGACAGCAATGAGTGTAGGAGTCTCCTATGGCCACTGTAACAACAAATTACCACTAACTCTACGGTTCTGGACACCAGAACTCTGATATCTATTTCCCTGGGCTGAAATCAAGGACCACACATCCTCCTGAGGCTCTAGGGGAAAATCCACTTCTTTGCTTCCTTCTGTTCTCTGGAGCTACAATTTTTTCATTTCTTAGCACCTGGCCTCTTCCTCCTTCCCCTTCTTCAAAACCAGCACTGAAGGCATCTTGCTTCCATCCTGATACTGGCTTCTTCTTCTGTAGTTAAGTGTCCCTCTGCCTCCCTCTTATAAAGACACTTGTGATTATACCCAGGGCCTACTCCAGATAATCCAGAATAATCTACTCATTTTAACATTCTTAATTTGCTCACATCTGCAAAGGCCCTTTGGCCATACAAGGTAACATTCACAGGTCCCAGGGATTAGGAACCTTGTGGGATGATTATTCAGCCTACTACAGTGAGAGATCCCAAGCCCTCTGAGTCACGGGTTTCAGTGAATGCGCCAGGAGAATGTATTGTTCTCCCAAGGAGGCATCTTTATCATGGAGATGCTTCTTCTTCATTTACTACAGAACAGGATATGAGGAGGTATGGAGGTTACAAAAAAACCTAGTCCCTGCCTTCAAAGGGCTCCACAATTTTGTTGTTGTTTTTATTTTTAATTTTTATTGTTGTTGTTATTATTTAAATGTAGACTCTATATCCTTGGAAGTAGAATTCATTGATGGCATTATTTTTGCTGTAGGGGAGAGAAAAAAATCTTTTTCTCTACCCTTTAGGTTTAGCTGCTAGGGCATGTAAATTGAATTGATGAAAGACAGATTAACAGTAGAAGAGGTTTATTTCATATGCACATAGGGGAGCCTCACAGAAAAGAAGTGAAAACACCCCAAAAACAGGCATGGGAGCTTATATACCATTTTAACAAAGGCTGATGAATTTTGGAGCAGTGACAAAACAAAGGGAGAGGGATTCGAGTTCCTCAAGGCAGGAAATTTGGGGAAGGTAAGTATGTGGGGAAAACTGATGGAGAATAAGGGTTGTTTCGGTAAGGTTTGTTTGTGCAGACCCATCTTAGGGCAGACTTTCTGTCTCCAGTAACAAAGGCTGCCCTCCTGGAGCGGGAGAGGGGAAGGGGACCATCTTCACAAAGGGAAATTAATATCCTGCTTTTCAGCAGATAGGAGTAGGTCAGAAATCTCTTTCTACATTTGCTGCTTCTTAATTGCCTTTAGCTCAAAATAATCCTTAAGTCGAAGTGGTATATTTTGGGGTGGTGCATTCTGAGCCCCTTCATTGAAGATGTTTCCAAGTCTTTCAGTCTTGAGGACTTGTTCTTCTTTCCCATTACTCTTATCTATCTGAGCCTTATTCTCTTCTAACTTCCATTCTGGCTGCCAGAGGATGATCACACACACACACACACACACACACACACACACTCTTAACCCAATAAATCAGCATATAAAATAACAGGGAGTAGTAAGAACTATTTTTAAAAATTAAAGTAAGGGAGATAGAAAGTGACTGAGTAGGGATGGTGGTACCATCTTATGTAGGAGAGTCAGGGAAGATCTCTCTGATCAGATTACATGACCAAAAAGAAATCTAAAGGAGAAAGTCAGACAGCTAGCTAGGGGAAGAGTATTGTAGGCCAGGGAACTAGCTTGTGCAAAGACCCTGGTACTTTGCTGTGTTTAAGGAATAGCAAAGGGACCAGTGTAACTTCACCCTCTCTAATACCCCACAACTACCCCCCTCCAGGTTCCCTACTTTTCCCTTCCTGTTTCAGCCCACTCAGTCCTTTACATGCCATTATTACTGTTTTTCTGAGTTAATTCTCACTGATCGCCTATTGTGTGTTAAGTAACATGCTAACCACAATGACAAATTTAATTCCCTTTAACAAGTAGGCGACCCGAAGCAAGAAGAGGTTGAACAACTTGCCTAAAGTCATACAGCCAATCACTGGCATAACTGGGATTTGAATCCAGGCAGTTTGGTTCCAGAGTCTGACCACCTACATCATTGCCTATCATTTCCACAGACGTCAAAGCTTTTGTCTTTCCCTAGAATGCTCTCGTCTACGCATGGGATGATCCTTAAGATTCAGCTTTTCTGGTTCCTGTAAACCACTCCCATGAGATTTTCTCCCAACTCCCTGCTTCATGGCATTGAGCCCTATCCATGCTATTTATGTGGTCATAATCTTATCTCTCCCAAAGGGACCATAAGTTCTCTGACACCAGGGCCATGTCTCATGTTTTGGCCATTAGCATCCAAAGGGGTGGGCACACAAAGTGCAGGGAAAAAATTGTGGACTAATGACCACTTTTCATCAATTCCAAGGTGCATACTCTTCCATCACATTGAACATCTCTGACATCAGTCATTCAGTTGATGGTTTGTCAGGGTTAATTGGCAGGTTTCTTTTCTTTCTTAGCACCCTCATAGATTTGATCAAATATAATTAAAATCTTGGCCCTGCCTCTTCCTTTGGTGACTTGGTATTATGAGAATTACTCGGCATGGTGGAATGAAAAGGAAGTGACCTTGCTCTATCCTGACCACACTGGAGCTGCACCAGAAAGCTCTTTGCTGCTATGCAACATCCCTCAGTCAAATTCCACTTATTAGGCTATTTACTGGACATCTGAAATGAAGGAAAAACATTTTACATGTAGAAAATAGTGGCGAAAGACTCAGGACTTTGGTTATTCGAGGCCCGCATACAGACAATGCAAAGAGGAGCCCCCCAACCGACAGAAGGTTTTTGAAGGGCACAGATACCACCTCCTACCATTTATTTTCGCTGCTGAGAAAAGAAACTCATGCAGGAAACATTTAAAAACCAAGTAAATAAAACAGAGATGCCCACAATTTCCTGCACGTCTGATTAAAAATAGGAACTCTGCAATCATGAAAGTCGCTCATCTGGCAGCTGCAGGGCCATATACCTTGGGAAGCTGAAATCACCGGCGGCAGCTGGGGAGAGCGGTGCGCGGCAGGTGTTCATACACGCCCTTGTTGGGGGAGGGGGAGAGGCAACATTTCAGACGTTTCTGTGAGCAAATATATAAATGACTTCTTAACAATAAGAAGTAGGCCCCCAAAAAATTATTTGATTTCTCTCATTTCCATCTCCACCCGTCCTCCGGTGTCGCCCTATCCATGTTCACCAACGTGAAATTATAATTCCTTGCCCCTAAGAGGTAGACTGAAATTCCCCCTAAAAGGGGGGCTGCAAAGAAACATCGGAGTTTTACTCTCCCCTCCTTTACCGTACCAAAAATATCACAAACGTATGCAGACGCGAGCTCCATTACAAACATTTATGACTTTTTTGTTTCCTGCCTGAATTACAGGCGCACGGATTGGATCTTCAAAGCCACGTACATGGTTCAAGCCGAGCAATTCTCATGCAAGTCTGTGGGAGGCACACAGCAAGAATCCTGTGATATCTCAGAGGATTTATTCCTTTTTAAGTTCTTTTATAAGAAGCCTTTGCTAAGGGATTTACAAGAACTCAAGATTATTTTGTGATAATAGATGAGAAATGTTGCTGGGAAGTGTAAAAGGCAGCCACGTTCCCACCAAAAGAATTCCTGATAAATAATGTCATTATGGTACGAAGAATACCAAACGAGCTTAACCATTAGCTTCTAATTAAAGGGCTCTGTCAAATTTGCTTCTCTGTGCTACCTTAGCTGTTTTCCGTTCAGCGGGGCTCCTGTCAAATGCAGACAAAGAGTAGGTGAAGGAGCGTGATGAATCACTAAGCTGGCGAGACAACGCTGGACCCCTGGCTTGGTGGTGGGAAGTGGATACTGCGTCTTGCACTTGCCTCATGCCACCACACTTGCCCATTAACTCCCAGACGGGGCTCCTAATCAACGGATTTTGGCCAGTGAAAGTCAAATAGTCCCTTATTGAGGGATACCAGGGTAAGATTCTCCTAAACAAAGCAAGAGACAAATAATCCTTGCAGATTGAAACAGAACACTGTCTTTGAATGTTTTCACTGGGGGGAAAAAAAAAGTAACTCAATTACTTGCCACTTTTTTCTTTTTTTTTTTTTTTTGGCTGTGTTGGGTCTTCGCTTCTGTGCGAGGGCTTTCTCCAGTTGCGGCGAGTGGGGGCCACTCTTCATCGCGGTGCGCAGGCCTCTCACTGTCACGGCCTCTCCCGCTGTGGAGCACAGGCTCCAGACGCGCAGGCTCAGTAGTTGTGGCTCACGGGCTTAGTTGCTCCGCAGCATGTGGGATCTTCCCAGACCAGGGCTCGAACCCGTGTCCCCTGCATTGGCAGGCAGATTCTAAACAACTGCGCCACCGGGGAAGCCTACTTGCCACATTTTTAAGATAAGCACTTTACAGTCAAATTAACATTTCTAGGAATTTTTTAAAACATCTTTATGGGAATATAATTGCTTTACAATGGTATGTTAGTTTCTGCTTTATAACAAAGTGAATCAGTTGTACATATACATATGTCCCCATATCTCTTCCCTCTTGAGTCTCCCTCCCTCCCACCCTCCCTGTCCCACCCCACCTAGGTGGTCACAAAGCACCGAGATGATCTCCCTGTGCTATGCGGCTGCTTCCCACTAGCTCTCTGTTTTACATTTGGTAGTGTATATACGTCCATGCCACTCTCTCACTTTGTCCCAGCTTACCCTTCCCCCTCCCCATATCCTCAAGTCCATTCTCTAGTAGGTCTGTGTCTTTATTCCCGTCTTGCCCCTAGGTTCTTCATGACCATTTTTTTTTTTTTTTAGATTCCATATATATGTGTTAGCATACGGTATTTGTTTTTCTCTTTGACTTACTTCACTCTGTATGACAGACTCTAGGTCCATCCACCTCACTACAAATAACTCAATTTCGTTTCTTCTTATGGCTAATATTCCATTGTATATATGTGCCACATCTTCTTTATCCATTCATCTGTCAATGGACACTTAGGTTGCTTCCATGTCCTGGCTATTGTAAATAGAGCTGCAATGAACATTGTGGTACATGACTCTTTCTGAATTATGGTTTTCTCAGGGTATATGCCCAGTAGTGGGATTGCTGGGTCGTATGGTAGTTCTATTTTTAGTTTTTTTAAGGAACCTCCATACTGTTCTAGGAATTTTTTTTTTTAAGATTTATTTTTATTTACTTATTTATTTATTTTGGCTGCTCTGGGTCTTAGTTGTAGTACACAGGATCTTCTAGCTGCAGCATGCAAACCCTTAGTTGCAGCATGCATGCGGCATCCAGTCCCTCAACCAGGGATCGAACCTGGGCCCCTGCATTGGGAGCACAGAGTCTTACCCACTGGACCACCAGGGAAGTCCCTCTCTTGTTTAGGAATTCTTAAAGAGAACATGTATATACACAACTTTATATATAAATCCTCATAAAGTCTCAATTACCCAGAAAGTTCAGGACCCAAGTCAAGTGAATTGTGTCATTAATTAAACAATAACCAAAATTTTTCTCATTTAAATTTTTGAAAAAACTCCCTTGAAAGTGTTTATAAATTCATCACTCCTCTTTCTTGTCTTATTCAGTACAGCAGTAGAATGACCACAGTTGATTCTTTCGATAATTGGGGATTTTCTAGTTACTCATGATTTTCTTTTGACCATCAGCTCTATTTCTACAGAATTAGAGGTCTAGAAGGCAGATTGATTCTAAGAAAAGTCTTGGAAATTGTTTTAAGATCCTGGATGTGAGTTCTTAAAGCATCACCCTCCCCCACTCCCCCATTTCCAAAAAAAGAAAGAGGGAACTTCCAGTTAATTGGAGGTCCTGGTTAAAACAGTTGAAGGTGTACAATTTCACACTCTTCTACTCACCCAATTCTTGCCCACACAAAACTACAGTTGAAATTTTTACTTCAGGATATTCAAGTAGACTGTATTCCCTTAACCATGAAAGTGTTCACTGGAAACTAAATCTCTTAAATTTACCTCCTAGGTAATTGTTATTATGAGAAATGGCGAAATGCTTTCATTTTTTCACTGCTGAAGCCAATGCTGAATCAAGATCCTCTGCTGCTTCCACATTTTGCAAGGACTGGGATGTTTGTTTGTGGAACTGAGACAGGATGGCTGGCTCACTGACAGTTTAGGTGAGAGCACAGCATGCCGGAGCCATCTGTTTTGTTACCTCACCGCAGGAAAAAGGGACGCTCTCCCCTGAGAACACGTACTACTTGATAGACCCTAAGATGAATACAGACCTTTTAAGGAGCTTCACGTGGAGCTAGACAGTGGACCTCACTGGGCTCTTGGACAATGAAGTATTACTCACAGAGCGAATTCACTCAGGCCTGTGTACAGCTGGCCCTCTCAGGGAAATGGCAACATTGGACATGCAGAGGAAGATTTAAAGGACCAGTGTTTCTAAAGTAGTTATCTTCAAGCCAGTCAGTGTGTAGGGAAATAATATATATCACATTCCATTCTAGAAATTTCCATCTAAAGCCACCTCTGGGTTCCCTGTCACTCCTTCATAGTCTGGCCTTGCAGAAGAAGGCTTAGTCTGTAGAGGTGAGAAACAAAAGAGGGAAAAAGGAGATAAAAAAGCAAACCTCTTAGTCCTACTTTCCCTTTTTGCTCAGGGCCCAGAGGTGAGTATAGAAAAAATTCAGGGATTTCTCCGGCTATCTCACCCATACTACTTATCCCAGGTAGTTTCATTCTTCTGTTTGATTCTAACTTCACTAAAGATAGAGGCACATATAATCTTCATTCCCTTCCTCTAACATGGTGGCAGAGATGTAAAGTCACCCTGTGGGATCCAAAAAATTTTGGAATTCAAATGGAATTGTTTTCAAACAGAAAAGGCAGGAAAAAAGATACAAGAATATAAGTAGATCCTGTGAAATCATTCATAATTGTATAGAACTTTCTGTTTTCAAAGTGCATGGGGGTTCAGATGCTTGAAGGATACTTGTGGAAGTTGCGTAGTCAAAGGGATGGACTGTGCCATTTATCGGCTTATTGTCACCTCTTGTCTCCAAATCAGCCTCCTTGTCTGCTCTGTGTAAATGGACCTTTCCCTTTTAAATATTTTTCCTGTGCTAGCTGGCACAATGTTTCTTGATTGTATGGAGGTCTTTTCCATTTTAAAAAATTGAGACAAAATTGATGTAACATAAAATTCACCATTTTAAAGGTATACAACTCTATGGGTTTTTAGTATAGTCACAATGCTGTGCAACATTAGCACTATATAATTCCATAACAGGTCTGCCACCCCAAAAAGAAGCCCTGTAAATGTTAGAAATTCCAGTTGCCTCTCATTCCCTGACAACCATTGCCTACTTTCTGTCTCTGTAGATGTGCCCATTCACGCAATATGTTGCCTTTACTGTGTCTGGCTTCTTTCATTTAGCATTGTTTTCAAGTTTCATCCTTGCTGTAACATGTATCTAGCACAAAACTAGCACAAAACTAGCGCAAAAACAGAAATATAGATCAATGGTACAGGATAGAAAGCCCAGACATAAATCCACGCACCTGTGGTCAACTAATCTATGACAAAGGAGGCAAGGATATACAATGGAGAAAAGACAGCCTCTTCAATAATTGGTGCCGGGAAAACTGGACAGCTACATGTAAAAGAATGAAATTAGAACACTCCCTAGCACCATACACAAAAATACACTCAAAATGGATTAGAGACCTAAATGTAAGACCAGACACTATAAAACTCTTAGAGGAAAACATAGGAAGAACACTCTTTGGCATAAATCACAGCAAGATCTTTTTTGATCCACCTCCTAGAGTAATGGAAATAAAAACAAAAATAAACAAATGGGACCTAATAAAACTTAAAAGCTTTTGCAAAGGAAACTACAAACAAGATGAAAAGACAACCCTCAGAATGGGAGAAAATATTTGCAAACGAATCAATGGACAAAGGATTAATCTCCAAAATATATAAACAGCTCATGCAGCTCAATATTAAAAAAACAAACAACCCAATCCAAAAATGGGCAGAAGACCTAAATAGACATTTCTCCAAAGAAGACATACAGATGGCCAAGAAGCACATGAAAAGCTGCTCAACATCACTAATTATTAGAGAAATGCAAATCAAAACTACAATGAGGTATCACCTCACGACAGTTATAATGGGCATCATCAGAAAATCTACAAACCACAAATGCTGGAGAGGGTGCTGAGAAAAGGGAACCCTCTTGCACTGTTGGTGGGAATGTAAATTGATACAGCCACTATGGAGAACAGTATGGAGGTTCCTTAAAAAACTAAATATAGAATTACCGTATGACCCAGCAATCCCACTACTGCGCATATACTCAGAGAAAACCATAATTCAAAAAGACACATGCACCCCAATGTTCACTGCAGCACTATTTACAATAGCCACGTCACGGAAGCAACCTAAATGCCCATCGACAGATGAATGGATAAAGAACATGTGGTACATATATACAATGAAATATTACTCAGCCATAAAACGGAACAAAATTGGGTCATTTGTAGAGATGTGGATGAATCTAGAGACTGTCATACAGAGTGAAGTAAGTCAGAAAGAGAAAAACAAATATCGTATATTAAAGCATATATGTGGAACCTAGAAAAGAGGTACAGATGAACCGGTTTGCAGGGCAGAAATAGAGACAGAGATGTAGAGAACAAACGTATGGACATCAAGGGGGGAAAGCGCCGGGGGGCGGGGGGGTGGTGTGATGAATTGGGTGATTGGGATTGACATACATACACTAATATGTTAAAATGGATAACTAATAAGAACCTGCTGTACAGAAAATAAATTTTAAAATAAGCCTGCAGTTGACTCAACTGGAAGAACAAAAATAAATAAATAAAACAAATAAAATAAAATAAATGTCTGATAGAATTCATCTGTGATGCTGTCTTGTCCTGGGCTTTTGTTTCTTGGAAGATTTTTAATCACAGTCTCAATTTCAGTGTTTGTGATTGGCCTGTTTATATTTTCGATTTCTTCCTGGTTCAGTCTCGGAAGGTTGTGCTTTTCTAAGAATTTGTCCATTTCTTCCAGGTTGTCCATTTTATTGGCATAGAGTTGCTTGTAGTAATCTCTCATGATCCTTTGTATTTCTGCAGTGCCAGTTGTTACTTCTCCTTTTTCATTTCTAATTCTGTTGATTTGAGTTCTCTCCATTTTTTTCTTGATGAGTCTGGCTAATGGTTAATCAATTTTGTTTATCTTCTCAAAGAACCAGCTTTTAGTTTTATTGATCTTTGCTACCATTTCCTTCATTTCTTTTTCATTTATTTCTGATCTCATTTTTATGATTTCTTTCCTTCTGCTAACCTTGGGGTTTTTTGTTCTTCTTTTTCTACTTGCTTTCAGTATAGGGGTAGTTTGCTTATTTGAGATGTTTCTTGTTTCTTGAGGTAGGATTGTATTGCCTCCTCTTAGAACTTCCCTCTTAGAACTGCTTTTGCTGCATCTCATAGGTTTTGGGTCGTCATGTTTTCATTGTCATTTGTTTCTAGGTATTTTTTGATTTCCTCTTTGATTTCTTCAGTGATCTCTTGGTTACTTAGTAACATTGTTTAACCTCCATGTGTTTGTATTTTTTTTTTTTACAGATTTTTTCCCTGTAATTGATATCTAGTCTCATAGCGTTGTGGTTAGGAAAAGATATTTGATACGATTTCAATTTTCTTAAATTTACCAAGGCGTGATTTGTGGCCCAAGATATGATCTATCCTGGAGAATGTTCCATGAGCAGTTGAGAAGAAAGTGTATTCTGTTGTTTTTAGATGGAATGTCCTATAAATATCAATTAAGTCCATCTTGTTTAATGTATCATTAAAAGCTTGTGTTTCCTTATTAATTTTCATTTTGGACGATCTGTCTGTTGCTGACAGTGGGTGTTAAAGTCCCCTACTATGATTGTGTTACTGTTGATTTCTCCTTTTATGGATGTTAGCATTTGCCTTGTGTATTGAGGTGCTCCTATGTTGGGTGCATAAATATTTACAATTGTTATATCTTCTTCTTGGATTGATCCCTTGATCATTATGTAGTGTCCTTCTTTGTCTCTTGTAATAGTCTTTATTTTAAAGTCTATTTTATCTGATATGAGAATTGCTACTCCAGCTTTCTTCTGATTTCCATTTGCATGGAACATCTTTTTCCATCCCCTCCCTTTCAGTCTGTATGTGTCCCTAGGTCTGAAGTGGGTCTCTTGTAGACAGCATATATATGGGTCTTGTTTTTGTATCCATTCATGAGCCTGTGTCTTCTGGTTGGAGCATTTAATCCTTTCCTGTTTAATTATCGATATTTATGTTCCTATTACCATTTTATTAATTGTTTTGGGTTTGTTTTTGTAGGTCCTTTTCTTTTGTGTTTCCCACTTAGAGAAGTTCCTTTAGCATTTGTTGTAGAGCTGGTTTGGTGGTGCTGAATTCTCTTAGCTTTTGCTTGTCTGTTAAGGTTTTAATTTCTCCGTTGAATCTGAATGAGATCCTTGCCGGGTAGAGTAATCTTGGTTGTAGGTTTTTCCCTTTCATCACTTTCAATATGTCCTGCCACTCCCTTCTGGCTTGCAGAGTTTCTGCTGAAAGATCAGCTTTTAACCTTATGGGGATTCCCTCGTATGTTATTTGTTTCCTTTTCCTTGCTGCTTTTAATATTTTTTCTTTGTATTTAATTTTTGATAGTTTGATTAATATGTGCCTTGGCATGTTTCTCCTTGGATTTATACTGTATGGGACTCTCTGTGCTTCCTGGACTTGATTGACTATTTCCTTTCCCATACTAGGGAAGTTTTCAACTATAATCTCTTCAAATATTCTCTCAGTCCCTGTTTTTTTCTCTTCTTCTTCTGGGACCCCTATAATTCAAATGTTGTTGCATTTAATGTTGTCTCAGAGGTCTCTGAGACTGTCCTCAATTCTTTTCATTATTCCTTCTTTATTCTGCTGTGCGGTCATTATTTCCACCATTTTATCTTCCAGGTCACTTATCCATTGTTCTGCCTCAGTTATTCTGCTATTGATTCTTTCTAGAGAATTTTTAGTTTCATTTGTTTTGTTGTTCATCATTGTTTGTTTGCTCTTTAGTTCTTATAGGTCCTTGTTAAACTTTTCTTGCATTTTCTCTATTCTATTTCCAAGATTTTGGATCATCTTTACTATTATACTCTGAGTTCTTTTTCAGGTAGACTGCCTATTTCCTCTTCATTTGTTTGGTCTGGTGGGGTTTTTTTACCTTGCTCCTTCATCTGCTGTGTATTTCTCTGTTTTCTCACTTTGCTTAACTTACTGTGTTTGGGGTCTCCTTTTCACAGGCTGCATGTTCGTAGTTCCCATTGTTTTTGGTGTCTGCCCCCAGTGGGTGAGGTTGGTTCAGTGTGTTGTGTAGGCTTCCTGGTGGAGGAGACTGGTGCCTGTGTTCTGGTGGATGAGGCTGGATCTTGTTTTTCTGGTGGGCAGGACCACATCCGGTGGTGTGTTTTGGGGTGTCTTTGACCTTATTATGATTTTATGCAGGCTCTCTGCTAATGGGTGGGGTTATGTTCTTGTCTTGCTAGTTGTTTGGCATAGGGTGTCTAGCACTGTAGCTTGCTGGCTGTTGAGTGGAGCTGGGTCTTAGCATTGAGATGGAGAGCTCTGGGAGATTTTCACCATTTGATATTATGTGGAGCTGGGAGGTCCCTGGTAGACCAATGTCCTGAACTCGGCTCTCCCACCTCAGAGGCTCAGGCCCCACACCCGGCCACAGTACCAAGACCCTGCCAGCCACATGGCTCAGAAGAAAAGGGAGGGGAAAAAAAGAAGGAAAGAAAGAAAACATAAATGAATAAAATAACGTTATTAAAATAAAAAATATTAAAAAGTAATTAAAAAAAAGAAGAGAGCAACCAGATGAAAAAAACAAATCCACCAATGGTAACAAGCGCTAAAAGCTATACCAAAAAAAAACAAAACAAAACGGTAGACAGAACCCTAGGACAAATGGTAAAAGCAAAGCTTTTGGGAAGTCTGAGGTCTTCTGCCCGCATTCAGTAGGTGTTCTGTAGGAGTTGTTCCACGTGTAGATGTATTTCCAATGTATTTGTGGGGTGGAAGGTGATCTCCACATCTTACTCCTCTACCATCTTGAAGGTCCCCCTCATTGTGGTTTTGATTTGCATTCCCCTACTGACTATTTGTGTTTATATAGCTTTAGTTTTGTATTTTGAACCATCTTTAGGCTTACAGGAAATTTTCAGAAATAGTATTTGGGTCAAATTCTGAGCTTTCCATTCTATCCCATTGATCTATAGTGTTTGTCTACTCATGTGTCATACCACCCTGTGTTAATTATGGTAGCTTTACATATGCTTTAATGTCTGTTAGTGCTAGTCCTCCCTTCTAGGTGTTCTTTTTCAATATTCCCTAGTGACTATTGCATGTTTGTTTCTCCATATGAACTTTAGTATCAGCTTGTCTATAAAATAACTTGGTATTTTTATTGGAGATGCATTCAATTTATAAATTAACTTCAGGGGAACTGACAGCTTTTTAATGTTTTCATCCTAGCCAAAGACAAGGAATGGATTTCCAATTGTTCAGGTCTGCCTTTGTGTCTTTCAGGAGTGTTTCAAAACTGTCCTCATATAGGCATCACCAAATTTGATGCCATCAGAATTAAAAAGATAGGTTTTGCTAATTTCTGGTTAAATATATTGCTATGCATTTCATCTTCTTGGCTGTTATTGTAAATGGGGTGTTCTTTGCCATTATGTCCTCTGTTCTTTTATATGTGAAGGCTATCGATGTTGTTTGTTAATTTTATATCTTGCCACTTCACTGAATTCCTACTCTTCAAATTGGTTTTATCATTGATTCTCTGGGTTTTTCAGAGTACTGTCATATCATCTTCAGATAGAAGTAGTTTTACCTTTTCTTTCCCATTCGTATACCTCTAATTACTATCTCTTGTCTAACTGCCTAATGTTCAATTCTTGCCTTGTTCCTGGTCTTAATGAAAATACCTCTAGTGTTTCCCCATTAAGTAGAATACTAGCTTTAGGACAAAGGCATACATATTTTATCATGTTGAGAAAGTATCCCTCAATTCCTATTTCCTTAAGTGTTTTTATCATGAATGGGTAATGAATTTAGTCAAAGGTTTTCTCAGCATCTGCAGAAATAGTGCATTCCTTGAGTATATCCTACTTGGCCGTATTATACTATAACATTTAATGTGATGTTGGATTATGTTTGCTAATATTGTTTGTTGGTTCCCTTAACTTTTCCATTCCTCTATAAAGACTCCATTTAGTAAATTTTCTTCAATCCCAGCAGGATTGGGAATTTTTGGATCAGAATTTTTGCATTTGTATTCACAAGTGATATTGGTCTATAATTGTCTTTCTTTGTATAGTCTTTAGTTTATGCATAATTTTATACTTGCTTCATAAAAGGAATTAGGAATTGTTTTTTCTTAATATTCTAGAATAATTTTTAAAACATTGGAAAAATCTGGTCTTTGAAGATTTGGTGGAAATAATTTGTGAAGCCAGTTGGGTATGGTAGCATTTTTAGTGTGGGCTAGTTTCTTATTAACACTATTTCTTCTGTAGAAATTAGTCTGCTTAAACTTTTAAATTCTAATGGCATCAAATTTGGTAATTTGAATTTCCTTAAGAAGTTATCCATTTCATCTAGGTTTTCAAATTTACTTGCATAGAGATCTTGAAAGTTCTTTCTTATACTGTTTTTAATTTCTTCTGCTTCAATTGTTATATCTCCCTCATCATTTTAATTTGTATGTTTGTGCTTACTTTCTTTTCCTTGATCAAGTTAGCTTGTGGTTTGTCTAGTTTGTTAATTTTTTTAATTACAATTTTGATTTGTTAATTAGATCAGCTGTTTTTCTCATCCTTGGGTACTCTATCTCAGCCCGAGGGTGTGTGACTATTTTCACACACCTGCTGTTCCTATATTCTTTAGAGTTCTCCTTACTTCTTACCAGCCAATTCCTCGTTGGAACTGAAACTTTTCCCATTCAAATTATTGTGTGGTTCTGTCTCCTGATTAGACCCTGACTAGTACGTTTGCTGTCTCTTGGATTTGTTCACTTTTTTCCACCCACTCAGTGACCAGCTTCCTCCAGCCTTCCCAAGTCTAGATAAATGCAATATTCTTGTAAGAGCTTGATGATCTCCAAGTCTCTAGTTATGGCCCCATCTAACCTATGTTTCCTGATGACATCAGATTACTACAAAATGCTACTAATCTAATCACGCCACTCCCCAATTTAAAAGCCCTCAATGGGTACACTACCCTAAATATGAAGTCTAAATTCCTAAGCATGGAACACAGAGCCCTCTATGCTCTGGTCCCTTCTTAACTCTTTTTTTTTTTTTTTTTTTTTTGGCGGTACACGGGCCTCTCACTGTTGCGGCCTCTCCCATTGCAGAGCACAGGCTTCGGATGTGCAGGGTCAGTGGCCATGGCGCCCAGGCCCAGCCGCTCCGCAGCATGTGGGATCTTCCCGGACCGGGGCACGAACCCGTGTCCCCTGCATCGGCAGGCGGACTCTCAACCCCTGTGCCACCAGGGAAGCCTGGTCCCTTCTTAACTCTTATTAACCAAATCTCTTGTGTTGTCCCCTTTTTATTTTCCTTCCTTTTGTACTTTAGGCACAATAGACAATTTGAAGTTCCTTGAACAATTGGATTATTTCTCTCCTCTTTCAACCATTGTTAAATTGCTCTCTCTGCATGGAATTCTGTCTCTGACCCCTATTTGGTCTATTTGGTGAACACACCTATTCATCCCTCAAGACTCAATTCCAGGATTCATTTATTGAGGTCCATCTTCATCTCCTAGAATGGAAAATTTCCTCAAAGATAGGAATCATTTCTTTCTTGTCTTGAATTTCCAAATTCTTCCCCAAAGTAGAATGTGTTGAATGCTGAATGAATGAATTTTTATAAACGTAACTCCTCTTGGTACAATGCTGTGAAGTTGAGATACTTTCAGATGTCTAAGAAATGGCTAAGGACGCAAGAGGGCATTGTTATTCCAAGACATTTTCTATTCTCCATGAGGTGACTTGATGAGGGCACAGAGTTTCAAGTCTTGAGGCCATTTCCCGGCTCCTCTACATTATAAGTTGGTTGTTATTCTGTAAGCCATTCTGAGAATGATACTTTTACATCACAATTACCTGTAGAACTCAGGATTCCCAGCAAGAAACAGAAAGTGCACTCCGCTTGGGTTTTGAAGAAAATTAATTACTGGAGTCTCTGTACAGGTATGGAAGGACTAAAGAAACCAATAGGGGGGCATTGGGCATTTAGAGACTAGCAATAGTGAGAAGCCATTACCACTTAGTCCTAAAGGGACAGGTGAAGAAACAGTGTTCCTGGAGCCTGATGTGAACTGGAGCTATAAGGAGAGGCTCCCTGAAAGAAGGTGTAGACTTAGAGATGCAGTCACTGCCAGAACAAAGCACAATGCAGCAGAGTAGCAGGGGAAGAAATACCCTGACTTCTCTCTCGGTCTGCCCTCCAATCTCTTGCTAGCACTTCCCCTTGGCTCCTTTTCTCAACCTGCAGTTATTGGTGAGGGTGCCTGAATGACACGCTCTGGAGAGCCAGCCCCATCCTCCTCCAAGCACAGAGCAGGGTGGAGAAAGGCAGAGATCACGTGGGGAAGTGCAAGCAAAGAACCACCAGCAAAACACCTCATTTATTTCTGTGCGGAGTAAAATGCATACGAAAGTAACATATCAGTTATAAATTGTATGCAAGAAAAGAATATTTCCTAGACTCAGCATCATCAGAAATACCAAATATTCGATAGTTTATTTTCTTCCAGAAGGAATGTTTGGGATGGATATGGGAACTTTGCTTATTTGTGCCCAGTCTGTGGTTAATAGCTCTCTTGGCTAGACCCTGGTGTTGATGAGGCCAAATTAAGAGATTCAGTGACATGAGCACCAGTGTTAAGTGGACACAGGCTACAGTCCAGGCTTCGGTCTGGGGTCCTGCCATCATCTCATCCTGAGCACACCGATCACCATCGCTTTCCAAATAATTTGTAGAAGTGTGTGTCATACTGTAGGTCTAAGTCAGAGGTGAGATACCCAGGCATTAGAAACAATCTTTATGCGATGTTTCTAAAAGCTTATAAGCCAGTCCGAGTAATTATCCAACTATCATCCAACCACCCAATCCAATACTTCCCATAAAAAATGCAAAGAGCAGTGCCTTACAGAGGATGTCAGAGTATAATTCCAGGGTGTGATCTGAGGACTACTCCAAGGAACTTCCCCCCAAAAAGATTTACCTTATGCGTTGACCCCGCATGCTAATGTGAGAACCTCCTCTTGGTTATTTACAATTGCTTCAGAAGTTCCATCCTAAAATATGCACAAGGTACTTAGGATTGGTGACAAATTTGCATGTAGCCCTATGATTTCACTTATCAGATCGGGTAGAGCACTTGTTCATTCATTCAACAAGTGTTTGCTGAGAGCTTACTCTGTGCATTTACACAAAGCGAGAACAGCACAATGGCAGAGAGATCACAAAATGTCCAGAGCAGGGGCCCTTATCAGAGAGGACACAATATTAGTACCTTGTTAGCCTAATTAGGGAGTGAAGGGAGAAAGTTATGAGACTGGGGCAGAGCTAAGTAATGTGACCTCACTTCAGTTTGGCAAAGAGACAGGTATGAAGAGGCTGCGTAAATATCATGATTCGCACAATTATGTGAGCACTTATGTGCCAACAGAGTGTTAATATATTAGAGGTTTCTTTATCCTGAATTCTTCCCTTACATGGTGGGTATTGTGAAGCCCTTTTTTTTTTTTTTTTTTTTGATGAGAAAATTGAGATTCAGAAAGGATATGATTCACCTGTATCCAAAAAGCTGACACACGGTAAAGTCAGGAATCAAATTCAATTCTGTCTTCAGAATCTGCACTCTTTCCACTCCGTAACATCAACTTGAATTAGTAAAACATCTCCTACATCTAAAATTTGGTCATTAAAAAATTGCTCAGACTTTAGTGGTCTCTTGAAAACAGCAAATAGTAAAGTGAATCTCTCATACTTACAGAAGGCCTGTCATGGTTCTGCCCTCCTCGGTTTTGTTTTCTGAGGAAAAACTAAGAAGACCCACTAACAGGTTACTCAGCAAATGTTTGGTGAGTGAATAGCACCATAATTAAGCAGTTAGAAGTCACACAACCCTTTCTAACACGTAAAGCACAAGAATATGTATCAATTCCTCCCTAAGACTCATTTCTCATTAAATCCTAATTTTCCACTTGAACTGCAGACCCTCCCAGTATCAACAAAAATTAGGCAGTATTTCCTTGCCAGACTGATGCTATTAAGAAGCAAACTAACAAATTGGGGCTGGACCAAGTAAAAGACCAATAAATGATTAACTTTGCCCAATGACCTGCTTGTCTTTCTTGGCTTGGCACATTCCACAGAGAAATAAAACAAGGCAGAGGAGTTGAGCAAAGAGTTTCAGGAAGTTGTCTTCTTCCTTGGAATTTGTCAATAGGGTTGGTTCCCGTGGACGGTCTTTCTCTTAATGACGCATGGGCAGGCTCAGAACCGTGCAGTTCCTGAAATAGGTGGGCCTACAGACAAACACTTGTCCCTTCAGCTGGCTGAATGGAAGCCACCAGAACAATGACTACAACAGGCAAGGAACAAAAGCCTAAACCAGTCGCTTCTGGACATGTGGCTTGCGCCTCACACCCACTGTTTGTCTCCAAGGCCTGGCTAACGTAACAGTAGCAAGCATCCTCTCAGTGTGAAAGTGACAGAAATAAAGAGAACACAATTTTCCCAAACAAAAGTAGCAAAGCTTGAAGATGCCTCAAGCTTGGAGAAGGACCTTGTACTTCTCTGGCCCAGCTGAAACACCATCTCTACTTCAACCCTCTGGAAAGAAGGCCATTTCATGTGGCTTCTCCTGTGTAACCAATTCCCTGAATAATCCACTCTGTCATCAACTCTTGCAGTAGTTCCTGTTTTCCTGATCAGACATTGACTGATACACGCATATTCTTCCCTTTATTTTGAAGACATCTAACACAATCTCAAGTCATCTACCTTCTGGCCAGCTAGACTGTGACTTCACGCCAAGAGTGAGGGAAATTGGAATTGCACTTAGAGGGCTCTCAAAGAGCATCTGTCGAGCAAATAAGTCTCTGTGGCATGTTGCAACATCCTGGGTTTCATGTATCCTCCTGGCCAGAAGGGAGGCGATGAAATTCTGGGAGGAGGGGGTTATAGCTCCATCCAACTCTGACTTGGGGTAATGAAAAAAGCTTGGTGTTCTAGAAAATGTTCTATAAATAAAAGTTACTTTAGGACACGTGTTATGACACTTCATTGCAATAAAAGATAGAAACCAAATCAAGTTAATTTAAGCAAGTTAATTTAAGCAAAAAAAAAACAACAACAAATTATTGATTCACCTGACTGAGAAGACCAGAGGTTGCACAAGGTTTAGGGTCCAAGGTTTCAAACAATGGATTCAGGACTGCTGAATCTCTCTCCATCACTCTGATTTGCTTTCCTTTGCCTTCGTTTCATTCTCAGATGGACTCTTCCCCATGATTGCAACAGGGCTTCCAACAGCTCTAAGTTACATGGGATTTTAGTGCTCTCAGTCTCAGAAGGACAGACATTGTACTCTGTCTGTGTCATTACTATCTCTTAAGAAAGGACTCTGGCTGACTCTGCTTGGATTTCATACTCACTCCTGGCCAATCACTCTGCCCTTGGGTACCAAAGGCTCTGGGAGTACCCTACTCCTCAGCCACCTGTAGCAGGGGAAGCAGAGTCCCTGGACCAAAGAAGGAAAAAGGGAAAAAAGAATACTGGGTAGGTGACAACAATTCCAGGTGTAGAATATCACGAGGCAGCCGGGTACTGAGGCGTAAGTACCTGTATTAAAAGACTTGAAATTGAGCTCTGACTCCATCACTGATTCACTGTGAGAGCCCCGGCAAAGTATTTCACCTCTTTCATCCTTGCTTTCCTCGTTTGTAAAATGTGTGGATTAGGCTTGGAACAGTAATCTGTAAGCATTTTTAACTACAAGGCTCTCAATTTAAACAAATCATTGTACAAAACACACAGGTCCTTAGCGAAGCTGGCTGGAGAGGTGCTTGGGGGGCCTGGAGCCCCACTTGCTCCCCTCCACCTCCTGTCCTCCTGATGGGGCTGCTTGAAACTCCTGGGGCTTCTCAGAACACAGTTTGAGAAACCTTGAGGTAGCTGATCTCCACGGCCTCTTCCAGCCTGAGTTTTGAGGAAGTCTATGTAGATGATCCAACACACTCTAATCTAATTTTTCTCACTTTCCCTCTATTTATTTTTGAGCTAAAATCATGGGTGTTGGCTATGTGTGAGAGGCCACTTAGGAAAAGTAATCATTTATTCAAATACCCAGCCAATTTCCTTTGGCCTATTTGGAGCTTGTTTTTCTTGATGGGGAGGGAATCAATTTCCAAAACCCACTTTTAAGTTCAGGCTAGAAAAGGTGAGTATACAAGTGAGGAAAAATGGGCAGCGCAAGTTGCCAACGCTGAGCTGAGATGGAAGCAGTAAATTCAAAGCACCTCCATCTCCCTGACGCGTGTGCCCCGCTGGGCACTCAAGGCCAAGTGTGCGCTCTGGAACGGATGGTAGAGGAGGATGTTGCAGGTTACGGCTTCACCACTTGTGAAAAGTTACTTGTGGGGAGACACGTTCAGCTCCAATCTGACTGTCTTTGACTGACGCAGAGCATCAGGCAAGAGGAAGGGGACAGGCCTTCCCGCAGCCAGAAGGCAAGAGGGGAGGGGGGCTTCTTTGATCCAGGCAGCACCGGGGGTGAGAAATTACTGCTGCGGTGCGGTGATGTCAAAGGAAGCCAGGGCCTTTGCATCCCTTTTCCCTGTGACTGTAGAAAATATCTATAGAGAGGCTAGTAGATGTCAGACAGTCCTTTGGGGAATAGGTATAGATAAGTGGTGGTCTCTAGCCTGTGGGACCTTAGAATCAAGAGAGTAGGTGGGCAAGTCAATGCGTGACACTGTACAGGAAGGCTGTATCCAGCTGTCCTGCACCGGCTGCTTATGGCTGGTGTCTAATCTGATAGGTCGGTGTCCTATTATATAGTTTAGTACCATCCACACTTTGTGATGTGGGAGCAGTCCAACAAGATACATGTGTACACTCTACCATGGTAGCACAGAGTAGGAAAAATAACACTGGGGGAGTTGAAGATAGCTTTCCGGGTGGCGGCATTCCGTCTGTGTCCTACAGGAAGAGTAGGACATCACCCAGAGGGGCGAGAAGGGAGGGGGCCTTCCAGAGCCCAGTGGGACCAGCACATCTGTGGCCTGAATATGCGTGCAGAGGTTGGGAAGGTGAGCATATGCGCTGGTGAACTGAGTGTAAGCTGTTGAGGAATAGCTACTGAGGAGACGAGAGTGGAGTGTGATGGGCCTGTAGCTGCTGCTTAAAAGCCCGGCCTTGCTCATGGGTCCTGCTGGGAGCCACTGCACGTGAGCGGCTGGGTGTCATGATTAGGCCAGTATTCAAGAAGCTTCATGAGGCCCCCAGTGAAGCTGCAGGAACAGGAAGTGGGAAGACCACCCAAAATCACTCCTGCTGAAGTGCCCAACAACTGGCTACATTTTTCTCTCTGTTTAGTAAAAGCCAACATTTGCTGAGCATTTACTCTGTGCCCAGGCCTTGCAAAATGCTTCCTCGTACGTAATCCTCCGCACAGTCCTGGCTCTACTGACCCCACATTACAGATTAGGAGACTGAGGTTTAAAGATGCTGCCATTGGCCCATTGGAAGGCCACGTGAGGAGGAAGGAGCAGAGTGACCCAGAGGCTGTTGCAGAGGAAGGGAACCCTTAGTGAGTGCCGACTACGTGCCAGTCTCCGTGGGATGTGTGTCCCATTTAATTCTCGCAAAACGGTAGCATTCTCCCAGTTGCTCAGGACAAAAGCTTTGGAGACATCCCCCCTCTCTCTCTTTCACACCCCATATCCAGTCCATCCAGCTCGCAGGTTAGTCCTCTACCTCCAAACACATCCAGAATTCAACCACTTCTCTTCCTTCACGGCTGCCAGCCTGGCCCAGCCCACCATCTCTCCCCCTGATTCTGCCCCTACAGGCGGCTCTCCGCACTGCAGCCTGGGTGAGTCCTTTAGAGCCCAGGTCAGATCACCTAACACCTCTGCTTGAAATCCTGCAGTGGCTCCCATGTCACTAAAGTAAAGCCGGTGTCCTGACATTTGTCTCTCATGGCCAAGCTAATCCCAGCCTGCCATTACCTCCTGACCTCCCCTCTCACTTCTCCCCCATTGCTCACTTCACTCTACCACTCCAGCTTCCTTTCTCTTCCTCAAATTCCCCAGGCACACTCCTGCCTCAGGACCTTTGCTCCAGCTGTGCCCTGTGCCCGGAACACTCTTCCTTCAAGCAGCCCCCCTCATCTAAGTCTCTCACCTTCAGGTCTTTGCTCCTGAGGCTGGTGCTGAGTACCCTGTTGAATTTTGCAAACTGATCTCCCAATTACATGGTAAATCTATCCCCCTTGACCTGATTTATGTTTCTTTCTCGTATCCATTGCCAAAGAAGTGGTAGAGCCAGCGTTTGGACTCAGGTCTGCCCAATGGCAAGTCCTGGGCTCCTGCTGTCACACCTGAGGGGGGCGGAAAGCCCACCAGGAGCCTTGATGGATAGCAGCGCGGGCAGGCGGCAGGAATGACGCTAGTCATGCTGACATGGGGCAGCGTGGCAGATGCTGCAGCAAAGAGTAAAGCGAGCTTTTCTCGCTCCATCTTGTTGCTGTAGCTTTTTAAAAAATAATAAATAATGAACCTCATGGTTGAGAAGACACGCTGCGCACGTGTGTGTGTGTGTGTGTGTGTGTGTGTGTGTGGCGCCACTGGCCTTCATCCTAGAGCCTTACCTCATTCAGCAGGCATTGAACAAAGGCAGCATTAGTGAATACCAACTAATCATCTGGCAACAGAGGGAGAGACTGAGAGATAGATGGGCCAGAGCGCACCTGACGGGATGAAACACAGACATCCTCCAGAAAGAGGCATCACCAACAAGTGCTGCTTTCGGAGTGCCCCACAAACCCTTTACTTCCCGTAAGTTTTCTGAACCTGAGAGGCAAGGCTGAATTTTCAGGAAAGAGCCTCAGAAAAGGCAATTCCAGGCTGCTCCTAAAGTTGCTGCCCAGGACCCATCCTGCCGTCACCACCTGCCATCGGGCTTTGGAGCTGGGGCCAGGTTACCTGTTTCTCTAGGCTCCAGGTTAATACTGTGCTTCCACTCGTTAATACCATGGACCGTCCCCGAGGGTGGAGAGAATGCCACTTACCACAGTGGCCCTCTCTAGAAAGAAGGCTGGATTGTGGGGAGGCAGGTAGGGCACACACACAGAGAAATCGAGGTCAGTCCTCGCCCTGGCCGAGGGGGTGGGTTTCTTTCCTCAACTTTATGTTCACTCTAAATGTTCAGGCTCAGAGATGTGCTGGCGGTGGAGAGTGTTTTGCTAAAACACTTGGGCTTTGGTCAGAAATAAACCGCCCCTCCCAGGTGCGGTGAGGCATTAAGTGAACAAGGCCGCCAAGCACTCTGAGCGATCAAAAGAGAAAAGGAGGTACTCCTGGCTTCTTCCAGGATGCTGCTGGATAAGCTGCCGTTACGACAGAAACAAAATTTAATTTACACAGACAGCAAATGATGACCTCCCCCAAACTTTCCACATTACTAGACTGAAACCATCCAAGATGATATCAAAATGTGAGCGTCTGAGAAAAGTATTATGAAGCAACTACAAGTGATTTCACCCACAAAAGAAACATCCAAATCTCCACCCCCTCTCTTAGGATCCCAGCTTGCTTGCACTGCTGTGCAGAAAAGTACAGGGGTTCTTTAAGTCCTAACCCTGTTTCGGTCTCCCCACTTGTCATATTTGCTTATTGCACCACTTGAAATTTTCAGCCCCTGCGTCATGAAACATTCCTGGTAAGACACCATCCTGGTCTTACTATGGCTTTTTCAGTCTACAGTCTACAGTCTACAACGACTGTGGACACCCTCTATGCCAGGAGTTCTCAAGCTTCAGCTTGCATTCAAGTCTCCTGGAGGGCTGGTTAAAATACAGGTCTCTGGGCCCCACCCCTACAAGTTCTGACTCAAGAGATCTGGGGCGGGGCTTGAAAATGTGCATTTCTGACAAGTTCCCAGGCAGGGGCTGCACTTGCCACCGCCTCTTGTATCATACACTTTGAGAACTTCTGCCACGCTTTGTACTTGGGTGGCTCCTTGAAGGAAAACCAAACGGTTGTTTCAGAATTGAACCCTTTGTTAACAAAGTTAACACAGGTATGAGACCAAACAGCAGCACGAGGACAAGCTGGGAATTGAGGGTTGGGCATGGAGGTGAATGAAGGTGGCTGTTCATGTTTCTCATGGTTCCTTGGAAGATCTTTTTTCATAGGGGAAGAATCCAAACAGTGAATCATCAGTATTGGTTTGAATTCTTTCAGTTGCAAATGACCAAAAAAAAAAAAAGAGGGCATTTATTGGCTCATATAAATGAAAAGCCCAAAGATGGACTGAATGCAGGCATGGCTTGATCCAGAAGCCCAAGTGAGTTTTTCTCTGTACCTCTGTCCTCTGCCTGTTCTCCATCTGCTGCATTCTCAGATGGACTCTCAGATCCTGGTGGGAAGATGAATGAGAACCAGTTCCTCCCACTGGCCAACTTTTTAGGAAGCCTCCTATGTTACAGCTGCTTATGAAACAGCTATGGGGGTCACCCCCTCCCCATGTTCCCAAATAGAGAAGAAGAATGGGAAGGAGTGGACCGATCCACAGTATAGTAACCACAATCGCTATTACTGCTTGAACAGGGAGGAAAGTTGGGACAATGTAAAAATAGCACAGCACCATGTTTATAATCAAAGCTTCCCATTATGCAAACCCGACCCCATCCAACTAAGGAAATGACAACTTTTCCCTTAGGAATTTTCACACTACTTTTACCTCTTTTGCCATCATCAAATGTGAAGTGTTTTATTGGTGGGCTTCGTGGTGGAAACCTGTCATTTTAATGGGAGAATATGTCAGAGGGGTAGCATAGGCTAGGTGAAATTGTAGCCATCATTTCCTCCAGATTCACAGTAACTTAAAAAAAAAAAAATCTTTCCCTCTGCTGAAAAACGCCTGTCTAGCTACAGAGTCAAAGAGGAGACTCTGAGGGGACATAATCCCATCTGAAGTGCTATTTTCAGTCCTGTAGAGTTTTCATTTAGTTCTTCATGTAATAGGCACAGGTACAAAAGCAATTAAACTAGAAGAAAGCAGAAAATAACAGCAGGCAACTTGCTGCCTTCAGTCACTGCTCCCAGTTGGGAACACTGTCAGTCACCGGTGGGGCCTGCAGAATTCAATTAGTTGGGGGAGAAAAAAAATTTTGGGGGCTGAGTCAGCACCCAAACATAGGAATCCTTCTGAAGGGCTGCAGGTTTCTCAGAGGGCTATGCTGGAGGAAGGAGGTAGACTGACTTTTAAAAGTCTACTCAGGAAGAAAAAATTATTACAAAATGTGCAAGTTTCCTGAGTTGTGGTCTGGAGAAACCATTTCTGGCCCTGGAATCTTGCCTTCCTGTTTGAGACCTAGACTTTGTCTTTATTTCATTTTGCTAAGCCAGTACAGTAATCATGTTCCTAGAATGATATAATCTAAAGGATGGGTTGTGGTTGTGTTTTAGTAAAGTTGGGCTGTTAAGTAATGGGAGCTCAAACTCACTTAAGTATTAAGGGGCTATGTTAGAAAGACACTGGAGGTTAACAGAATCAGAGGGAGAGAAACCGCTGGACTTTAAGGGATTTGCTACTGTCAGGGGCCACTCGGACACCTTCTCCCCCATCCTCTCGCTCATCTCCACTCCATGCAGTTCTGCCTGACTTCATTCTCTCCTGCTGGAAACAGATTTCCACAGATGATGGAAGACGGCCACCAACAGCTTCTAATTCATGTCCTCCTGCTTCTGTAACCCGAAATACAAGACACGCTCTCTCCCTCTCCACTTGAGGACACAGCCCAGAGAAAGAGGAGTCCACAACGGAGATGAGAGAGGGGTGACCTGGGAGAGCTACGTCACAGAAACCAGAGCAGGATAGAGTTTCAAGGAGGAGGTATCAGACACCACAGAGGGATCAAGTAGAATGTGATGGAAAAGGTCCTTACAAGATTAGTCACACAAAAAAGTCAAAGTCACACTTGTCTGTGCACATAATATTGCGGATGTGTAAACATCACTGTTCAGCCCTCTTCTTGAATTCTGCTGCTCCCATGCTGTCACATTAATTTGGTTAACTGTCGTAAATGTGCGGCTCCATGTAGAGGTGATTTTAAAGTATTAATTAACATAAAAACAAAATCTGATAAAGGACCCACGAACAACAATGAAATAAATCTCAGAGAAGAACCACAATGGGCCCAGTGTAGGTCACACACCTGCCAACGTGAAAGAGTAGGCCAGCCTGGGTCACATCATGGCTATTCCTGTGAGCAAGGCGCCAAGTACTATGACAGGCAGCCCCACCAGGATTATAGAATTGGAGTTGGGGAGAAGCTGTTTCCCAAGGAAGAGAAGGAAGGAAGGTGTGTGGATGACCAACACAAATGGTTACAGGTGCACAGCTAAGTGTAAACACATGCCAAGATCACCAAGTATAACAGTTATTAGTTATTCATATCAACATTTATGTTGTACCTACGACATAAGTGTCATATCTGTGTTAGGTCTTGGAAGATGAGTGGGGCAAGATCTTGGCCTTCAGAGTTTAGGTAGTTGATGGATAGACATATGTGAAAATAAACTGGGCACTACGGAATGAGGACTACGGTAGAAGAATTTGAAAAGTAGTGTAGGAGAAGGAGAGAGAAAGGGATGAATTCCATTGGGGAGGATGACCAGGGTGAGCTTCATGAGGAATCCAAGTTTAGGGGAGGGCTTTGAAGGAGGTGTAGATTTCCAGGAGGACAGACGAATTCCCAAAGAAGACTCCCCAAATGAACTGGCTACTAAGCCCAATTTAACTGGAGAGTATTACAGGTTTGCGATACATAGGCCAACAACTGGGAAATACAGAGCTAGTCCCAATTTCACATACAGAAACTAAAGCTTATAGAGAGATTAAGTGGTCTGACCAAAGTAACACAGCTACAGAGTGGTAGGCTTAGGGTGAGACACAGACTTCGTGATGACCCGAGTAGTGCTTCTTCCATTCTTCCACGTGAAACCCCGAGTAGCCAAGTCAAGAGGTGGGCTGAGCCCTGCCCTGGTTTTTGATAGGCACAGTCTAGAAGGCCAGATCCACCCACAGCTATGGCCCGCCCACGGCTTTACCAGCTCATCAGCCTCACCTGTGCAAATGTGCTCTGAGTAGGAGTGTCAGGGATAGCACAGGCATCATTTTTCACCATGAAGAGGGTCTGAGAGTAGTGATAGAGGAATACAGACCAAGCATCATGCATTTGTGGATGGCTGGTGAGAGGCAACACGAGCCACCCCAAAGTCTCAGTGTAATATCCTGTCACTCCAGAGAAAAGATCAATGCTCACAATTGTCAAGAGTAGGGGAAAAATTGTCAAGAGCACAATAAACCAGCCATGTAAAACGTGAAACGAACCATCACTCTCGCAGTGGGGTAAAAATTCCAAATTGTCATCAGAACAGAAGAGAAAAACAAAACCTATTAGTGGCACCTCTATATAGAAAGTCCTAACCCACCCAAGCCCAAAGTCTCTGCCAGCCTCAGCTTCTCATCCCTGTTGATTACATATACATTTTTCATGCTACAATGACCATGTCATTGGTCTGCAACGGGTTGGAGAACTTGGAGCCATTTCCTGAGAAGGACTGGGCTATCTAGAAATATTTGCTTGATTATTTTTTGTGGTTTTATACACAGATTCTCCATGGTATGAATCCTGTCTCTGCCATTTATTGGTTGTGTGACCTTGGATAAGTTACTTAACTTCTGTGAAACACCTCTCAGAAGTCTTGGAAAATGGTGATTATATGAGATAAATCTATAAGGTACTGAGCATAGCACTGGAACAAATGCTCAAACTGGTAGCTGTTCATATTGTTTTCATTGTTAAAACACAGTCCTTGCCTTTGAACAGCTCACAGTCTAATGGGAAAAGCAGACCTAGTTGTGACTCATGCAGGATATAATAGAACAGCTTTTTAAGTGTAGGTTGTAGTTATTGAAGATCACTTCTGTATAATCTGTTCAGGTAGATGGTGACAGCATTTGCAAAAAATCCAAGGAAAAATCCCAAAGATTCTCATCAGGTTAGGAGAGTGTTCTAGATTCTAGAACATATCAAGATCTTTCTCTAATGTGGAAAGACAGAGGAGACCTAGCAATGCTAGATGCTAGCATCTTCAGGCAGCTTGGATCTCAACTTTGCACCACGGACACTTAAAATTCCAGTGCCCATTCAACAAATATGCCAAGACAATTCAATGAAGAATGGATAGTCTCTGTAACAAATGGTACTTGAACAATTAATATCAAAATATGCAAAACCTCACAACATAGATAAAAAACAACTCAAAATGAATCATAGACCTAAATGCAAGAGCTAAAACCGTAAGACTTCTAGACACAACATAGGAGAAAGCCTACACGACCTTGGGTTGACCAAAGAGTTCTTAGATATGACACAAAAGCACAATCTGTAAAATGAAAACCTGATATCTTGCACATCATCAGAATTAAAAGCATTTGCGTTTCAAACAACACCAATAAGAAAATAAAAAGATAAGTCAAAGACTGGGAGAAAATATAAATCACATGTCTGATAAAATTCTTGTTTCTAGAATACATAAAGAACTCTTACAAGCTACTACTAAGACAATCTGATGAAAACAATGGGCAAAAACTTTGAATAGACATTTCACCAAAGAAAATATACAAATGGCTAATAAGCACTTGAAAAGATATTCAATATCATTCGTCATTATGGAAATACAAATTAACAATTAAAAACACTGACAATACTAAGTGTTAGCAAAATGAAACCCCTAATCATCGCTGGTAGAACTGTAAAATGGTGCACATTGGAATATAGTTTAGCAGTTTCTTAAAAAGTTAAACTTACCATATGAGTCCGCAGTCCGGCTCCTAGAAATATACCTAGGAGAAATGTAAACATATTTCTACACAAAGGCATACACACAAATGTTCACACTAACATTATTCATAATAGCCCCAAACTGGAAACAACCCAGATGTCCATCAACTGCTGAATAAACGAAATGTGGAGTGTTTATAGAGTGGGATACTGTTCATCGATAAAAAGGAACATGCTACAACACAGATGAACCTCAACAATATTAGGAGAAGTTAAAGAAGCCAGAGGCAGAAGACTGCACATGGTCTAATCCTGTTTACATGGATGCCCACAAAAGACAAATGGATGGAGATAGAAAGTAGATTAGTGGTTGTCTGAGGCCAGAAAAGAAGCAAGCGTTGACTGCAAACTGGTAGGAGGGAAATTTGGGGGATGATGGAAGTGTTCTAAAACTACATTATGGTAATGGCTGCACAATGCTATAAATATATATTTTTAAATAATTGAATTTATAATTATAATGGGTAAATTTTATGCTATATAAATTAGATGTCAATAAAGCTGTTTAAAAAAATCCCAGTGTCCAAGATTTCCTCCAGATCCATTACATCAGAATCTTTGGGGCTGGGATCTAGGCATCAGTATTTTTTAAAGCTCCCCAATATATTCTGATGGACAGCCAATGAGAAACACTGAGGCAGAGGAAAAAACACTTTGCACTGTTGCTGTTTCTCTGATGAGAACTTGACCTTGTTTACATCATCAACTACCATGGCCATGAAAGAGAGAAAGTGTGCTACCCAACCTTGGCTGTTGTGTCACTGACTCCCAAATCAGTGTACTGTGAATCATCTGATTGGTGGAGCCTAGGTCAGATGATTTTACCTGGCTGCTAAGGTCTCTGGGAAGGTGAGTATGTGGCATTTTGGGTATTTCTAATGGAAGAAAGTATCCTCAACCAAGACTCAATAATTGGAGAATTCCTGACTCAGACAGAGCTTTAGATACAAGGGAGCTAGAGTGAATTACACATGTCCACCTCAGTGTTAACGTCTCATCTAATTCTCACAGCCTCCTGCAGTTATCCTCATTTTATCGAAAGAGCAGCTGAGGCTCAGAGTTGCCTTGCCACGTCCCAAATCTAAGCTCTACAGAAATATACAAGCAAGCAAAGATTAGTGTCCAAGCATGTTCTCTGTGCATTGTCAGGACAAATTAATTGAACATAAACCAGATGTCCATCATTAGGTATTTGTTAATAAATTGTGCTACATTTATACAAGGAACACTATGTAACGTTTTAAAACATGAGGTAGATTTTATGTGCTGATAAGAAGAGACATTCAGGGTATATTAAGTAGAAAAAAGTTTCAAAACAATATGTATAGTATAACTCCAATACAGTTCTAAAACACTAAAATACATACACACAGACACACACACAGACAGACACACACACATATATCCCCATGTCTACCTAACTGTTAACAGTCATTGTCTCAGGGGGGTGTGAATAAGGACCTTCACTTTTTCTATTATATATTTTTTGCAAAGTTAAAAATTTTTACAGTAACTATGTATTATTTTGTAAGCAACAGAACATGTGACAAATGTATTTTTAATTGAGCCAACTGATTAGTTGCTAAACCAGCCATAAAGGCAAGGGTCTCAGCTGTTTAGAGGATGGAAGGGTGGAGATGGGGAGATTGTCCATGTTACTTAAGGGCTTTTTTGCCTCTAGGACAGAGATATTGAAATGAAAATCAATGAGTCACTCAAAGAGTACGGTCAGCGGGAGAGGGAAAAGGCAGGGAGCTCGGCATTCCATGAGAGGCTGGGTCCTCAGCCACTGGGGCCAGAGGGTCTACCTGCAGTTGCAGTCATGGAATAATGAGAGGGTTCCAAGCAGCAGAAGAGTCAGTGGTTAGTCACAGATTAGGAGATCAGGCAGAGGGATCAGGACCAGTGCCATGTGTTACAGAGGCTGGACCCCCACTGGAGACTGGGCGAGAGGAGGCTGGAAGGTAGGGACTGGGGCCAGGCTGGGGGCAGGGCCAGGTTTTATTCTCAGGCACAGCTGCTCAGGCAGGAAGCTGCAAGTTATGATGTGGAATTTTTCTTTTTAATGGTAAATATTCCTACCACAATTTATTGTTGATGAAAATTGTTTCTAGCTATAGGAATCCTATATTCCATGACCACAGATGGTATAGTTAAATGTACAAACACTGAAAGAGAGGCGGTAAAGCTTAGTGGAGAAGATTGTAGATTTGGATTTGGTGGTTTCTCAGGCAGCGTAGGCAAAGAGTTGACCCTGGACGACTCTAGAGGAGAATTTCTAATCAAATGTTTGGCTTTTGGCAAGTCCTCCTCAGAAGAAATGGCTTCAGTATTGATGGGAACATCCCAACCTAGGCTTCCCCCTGATTGGTGTATGGCCTGGGCTTTAGCCGTGGAGTTGTGGTGGTGGGAATCCCTCATGCTCTAACCCTGAAATGCTCAGGCTTTTGCTATAAAAGAGCAAAGAAAGAATGGCTACAGTGAACCAGCTCCAGTTTGTGCTGTAAGTCCTGTTGATGTGTCTAGAGAAAGTCCAAGGAAGCAAACATTGCTCCTTAGCAAGTCAGAATGCCTGACTCCTGCTGTTGGTCTGCACCCCACAGGCCTAGTAAGCCCTGTACTTGCCCAGCCTCGAGATGGAAGAAAGAGCCCAGAGTCGGTGACAGAGACATCAGTGTTCTAATGGATGGGGGAGCTTACATGTCTGAAGCGAGGTCCTGGAGCGACATCCCACAGAGAGCAGACGGCAGACGGCAGCGGGCAGAACATGGCGGCAGCCTTCACTACTCGGGGAGGGGAGGTTACCAGTTACAGGAGTAATTGACTTCAGGCTGTCTTGTTGGTTACCAGGGAAACTAGCAGAGGGGCATGTCCCTCACCGCCCCTTTGATCAGCTATCATAGTGGAGAAGTTCTAATTAGAACAATAATTAGCTGGGGCTGGAGGCAAGCACATGGGCATTTTGATTAGGCTCTATGATTACGCGGGAAGGTCAGTTAGGTGAGTAGGGTATAGGTCGGGCAGGGACTGATCGAGCAGGGGATGTACAGAGAGCAGGAGAACAGCCATCTTGGGTGGCCTGATCAGACACCTACTCGACAGGAAGGACACCCTGGCTAAAGGGTCCACCATATTGTCATCTTTCCCTTTGTTTGAGGCTTGACGTTAGCGGCTCACTCTCCAAACTCCCCACCGTACTTGTGATGACTGTGAATGCAGATGTCACAAATCACCCGCATTGAGGAGCTGTGCTTACAGAGGCAGAAATCTAGAAAGGTCACGTCAGGCAATGAAGGAGGACGGTTTCCCCTGGAATGATCCTTCAACACCCATGTGAATTTTTGGCTAAGTCTCCTTGGTCAGTTCCCATGCTAAAGACATGACTTTGGGGCAGTTTACAGAACAACCTGGCATATATCACATTTGGGGTTTTTTCCTTCCCATTTTGTTTTGCTTTGCTTTCCAATATCAAAGCAGAGCTTCTATCCAATGACTTCAGATGAACAATTTCCAGATGCGCTACCTGTAATCTGTCCAAAATATAAGTTGTAAAGATGTAAATGTCATCAATCCCTGGGGACGCTATAGCATAACATTCTCGAGTGTACGCTCAGGAGCCTGACTGCCTGGGATTGAACCCTGACTCTCCCACTAGGGCACGTTTCTAACTTCTTTGTGTCTCAGTTTTCTCATCTGTAAAATGATGATAATTACAGTACCAACCTCATAGGGATGCTGTGAGGATTAAATTAGTTCATTTTCTTTTTTACAACAGGGTATGTAGAATAATAGTGCCTGTTATAAGTGCTCGATAAATGGTAAGCATTGTTATTATTCAAGAATCCTGTCAGCTGTGTCTACAGGGCCTCACAGGGCAGGAGTAAGTGGATGAATGGGCCTTGGGCGTCACGGTGCGATGCTCAGCTTTATAGATCTAGAAAAGTGACCACCTCAGGGTGATCACAGTTAAAGGGACCCAGGGGGATTATCCCACACAGACTAGGCTCACAAACTCACAGAAGGGTTTCTTGCCCCTCTGCCAATGTGTTTACCTACAGCAAGGCAAGGAGGCCACCCAGATATTCATGTCATTGTATCCTTCCCTCATATGAAACGCTACATGGGAAAAAAAGTTTTAACCATATTTCGAGTTTTAATTCGAAGTTTACTTGGTGAACATGGCAGTAGAACTGTGCAGATTTAATGCAGACATCCCCACCACATGAAGAGAATATTGGGTATTTGCGTACAAAAGGGGATGAATCTTCCAGCTGTCTGGTCAGGAAACTTCCTCTTGTGAACAGGGCTGACACAGCCCTCGTTCTGGTTCCACACAGAATGCCTCATTGTGATAATATACTTTCTCTGGGATTGTGGAGAAAAAAAAGGGGGGGGAGGGTCAAGAGCTTTAGATATGCTAATGCTGGACCCTAGGTACATCTGAAACTTTTTAGACATTTCTGGCAGAGTGGAATTTCCAGTGCACTGAATGAGGAGGTGAAGATTTTGATGTACAGTAGGATGGAGGAATTTGTATTTACCTGAACTCTTCTAAAGGACAGCCTTTTGTAGAGTGGAAGACTGTTTTATGAGCCACTTGACATCAATGTGTGTGTTTTTTTGGGGTGTGGGGGAGTGTGGATACGCTCAGAGAGCAACAGGTAGTCAGTGGACTGCAGTCTGAGCAGTATGGTTCTAGTCACTACAGGGCTTTCGTTTAACAGAGTTGGAAGCCAAGTTCAGACAAGTGAGTGCTATGTTAGGGTCAGAAGAAGTAGGACCACGTACTAAAGAGGTAGCCAGGAAGAGATGGACTTGTCAGTTGTACATGTTTGAGGTTGTTGCCACATGGGGTTTGGGGTTATAAAGAGAAAACTTTCTCTTACTTCACATCTTACCCTCCTCTTCCAGTACAGAGCGCCCTGCAGTGCCCATTGCCCAAGTGTTCTGGGATGCTGCCTATTTTTTCAGCCCCATTCTCCACCTTTCCAATGATTTTGTGAGCTCAGCTGCTAGTCTTTCTGTGAATTCCCTTTTAAATTAACTAATTAATTTGTGGTGAAGCTAATTAGAATTGGTTTCTTTGTTTGCAGCCAAGAATTTTGAATGATACATTCTTATTTTAAAACATATCCTCTCTTTTCCTTGCTGTCCCTTCCTCCCTCTCTCTCTGTCCCACTCTGTCTGTTTCTCTGTCTCTCTCTGTCTATCTGTCTCTCCCTGTTGGTGATTTACACAAACACACAATGGCAATAAGGGAGAAAATCATGGCAAAGAGAAAATTATTTAAGAATAGGACATAGCAAGAGGTGACTTCAATACACAAAATTCATGTTACACATTTCATGCCTTTTGTTTAGGTGGGAGCACATTTGAATCTAAGCTTCCTAGTAGCCAAAGTGATGATAGGAACACAATTTGTTACACAGTTCTGTGCCCACAGGAAAAAAACATAAACCAGTAGCTCCAGGAAGCCATGGTTCATGCTGACACCAAAGAATAATTTCTCCCATGGATCCTCCTAAAGAGGAAACAGTATGAAAAAGTAAACAACATCCTGCACGTTACCTATGCACTAAATACAATACAGGTTCATAAAACTGCACACGAGAAAAACTGAAGCCAGATCTAGCCCTTTCACCAAAGCATAATTCAGTGAGATCACTTCTGTGTACAATAAAGAAACACATCCCAGTTATTGGGATGGGGTCTGGCTTAATTTAGGGATAGATTTGAAAGAGTAAAGCTTCAGGCAGTTCCCATTTCATAATGTATGTCTTTCAACTGATCTTTGGAAGGATACTGAGCCACATTAAATTTCAGATTATACTTTCTGACAAGTACCTGGAATGCAGCTATTCAGTGTTTGGAGGTTAATTATAAACTTATATGTTTCAACAGCTAACAGAACTGGGGTGAGGGCTGACATTTTTTTGTGAGATGTTAAAAATCTGAGGAGGCAATGTGCTTGAAGGGACAACCAGCCCAGCTATTATCAGAGGTAGATCAAGGCAGTACCTATGCAGAAGGTCAAATCTTCTTAAAAAATAAATTAGGTGTATACACATGTTCACGTCAGCACTATTCACTGTAGCCAAAAGGTAGAAGCAACACAAGTGTCCATCCATAGATGAATGGATAAACAAAATGTGGTATATACATACAATGGAATAATATTCAGCCTTTAAAAAGGAAGGAAATTTGAGATATACCACAACATGGATGAACCTTGAAGATATTATATTAAGTGAAATAAACCAGTCACCAAAGGACAAGTGTTATATAATTCCTTTTATATGAGATGCCTTGAGTAGTCAAATTCATAGAAAGTAGGAATGGTGGTTGCCAGGGGCTGAGGAAGAGGAGAACAGAGAGTTAGTGTTTCATGGGTAGAGTATCAGTTTGGGAATGTGAAAAAGTGCTGGAGATGGATGGTGGTGATGGTGAATACAACAATGTGAATACACTGAATGCCACAGATCTGCACACTTAAATATGGTTAAAATGGTAAATTTTATTATGTGTATTTTACCACAATTAGGAAATAAAGCATGGAAAAAAGTATACCAGGAATGGGTATTTTACCCATTATGTGTATTTTACCACAATTAGGAAATAAAGCATGGAAAAAAGTATACCAGGAAAAAAAAAAAAAAAAAGTATACCAGGAATCCTCCAATAAACGGATGAATGGCCTCAAAATTTGACACCACAGAGCCTCACCATATAATTTTAACTTGACAATCTTTAAAAGCAGGCATTGCCAAACACCCACCTTGGCTATAAAAAATCCTAATAAATCTCCCAGGTTTAGAACGTCTAATTTTGAGCAATGAAGTTTCCTGGTGAGCTCTCCAAGATAAGCTGATTCCAGAACACACATTTGTGTAAATGGATTTATTGGCTTGCTGTCTGGGCTGTTCACTAGAGCCAGTAGGGGCCATGATCTTATTAATCCTGACAACAACCCTGGGTAAGTCAGGTCCATTTTGCAGATGAGCAAACCAAGACTCAGAAGATCAAATAGCTTTCATAAGGTCACCTAGCTAGGAAGCAATGGATCTTGGATCTCGTCCACATAGGCTACAGGAGGCCCATTACGTTTTATTACACCTAATGAATCTCCAAGCAGTGGAAATTTTCCCCTGTATCCCTTTTCTGGGTTTTACAGGCTTTTGGGAGCTAGTACAAGACAAGTGAATTATAACTAAAAGTAGCCTGTTCTACCTCTCTGCCAACACCCTCAAAACTTCCATAGGGGTTGAAGACAGACAGGGTATGCATGAATTTCCTTCACCATTTCATTTTACTTTATTTTCTCATTAGTAAACATTACTGAAAATCTACTACGTGTCATACTGGCCTAGAAACTGGGGGATTAAAGCAATTCTCAGAGGAAATATTTGGTACATTTGAGTAGGAAAATCCCCTTTGATTTTCCCATCTCTGTCCTCAAGCTTTAGAGCAGAGTCCACGGCAAGTCAGTTCAGAAAAGCCCCACTGGCTCACCTCCCACAATTCCCCAGGGAAATTATTACCCAATCAAGCCTGTTCCACATTCTATCCGCTCCCCTCCAGCCCTTGCTAATTGCGCCGAATTACATACCTCAAGAATTTCTCTCTCTCCGGGGCGTGTCCTGAAAACACATTGTGTTTTGTCTATTCCTGGGCTAATTAGGATTTGCTGAAGGAAGCAGCGGGGCTTGGAGCCCTGTGATCTTCCAGAGAGGCCCTGCCCTCATTTGTGTTCCTCACTGAATTTCCTTGACCCTGTCTTCCTCAGTTTGGACACCTCAGCTCCACTGGGAACCCGGTGCAGCCATCCTGCGGTCGGATGTAAAGGGTCTCTCTTCCCTTTGTGCAGGTGCCTTGTACCTTGGCAGCCTGAAGAGTACTTGCTGAGTGTGCCAAAAGCTCGACTTATGCCGCTTTCTCCTTTTTGCTTTGCTTTACAACAAGTTGTACTTTATGAAGTTTCAGTGATATTTTTCAAAGCAGAAAGTAAGTGGTCTCCCCATGTATTCTTTATATGTGTAATGTGAGCACCTCTGAATTTTTTACACAATGTCTTCTGCCACACTGGTACATGCAATATTTATTAACTAACTGCAAGTTTATATTTGCCCAACTTTTAAAAACTGATTTCCTCGGGCTTCCCTGGTGGCGCAGTGGTTGAGAGTCCGCCTGCCGATGCAGGGGACACGGGTTCGTGCCCCGGCCTGGGAAGATCCCGCACGCTGCGGAGCGGCGGGGCCCGTGAGCCATGGCCGCTGAGCCTGCGCGTCCGGAGCCTGTGCTCCGCAACGGGAGAGGCCACAACAGTGAGAAGCTCGCGTACCAAAAAAAAAAAAAAAAAAATTGATTTCCTCTTGATGGTCATTAGAGGCTAAATAACTAGGTGTTTCATACCTTCTGTGTCCATGTCTTCTTTCTGGTCATGTCTCTTTTGTCTGGCCCTCCTGCTATTCTGCAGTAATATTGTAGAAATATCTCAGTGCTGTTAAGAGTTGCTGTCCCAGATCAGACTAGGCGTACTAACCCCAAGTACGTTGAAAACAACAGTGGAGTATATTAGAAAGAGAAGCGGGCGGAAAGTCAGGAACCCAAGGTTCAAGTTATGATTCCGTCATCAATATCCTTGGGAAAGTTACTCTACTTCTCTGAATCTCAGCTGTGCCATCTCTACAGTGAAAATGTTGTATCAGATGACATCCTGTTACTCTGTCTTCCTTTTGTTTCATCAACTGCTTGTTTATTTTGAGTTAAGAGATTTGGCGAGTTTTGTTGACATACACATTGAAGAAATTTCGAGTTGATCGTTATTTAGCCTTATTCTCCTCCCAACAAATGGTTGCCTTGAACCACCTACTTCAACCCAGCCAACTTTTAAAATTGACCCCGAATGAAAAGTCCTTTCGGCCCCACCTGGATTTGAGACTTCCCTTCCCTACCCTCCACCTCCTAGACTCTCCTGGCTCTGGGTCACTGCCCTTTCTCTTGGAAGACAGGTTCTCTGCTTTTTCTCCTGTGGGAATTCATTCTATCCCTTCTTCGATGTTAATTTTATCCTACTCAATGGCTAAAAACTCACCCATGTTTCTGGGAGAGATCTTTAAAATTCAGAGAGTCGTATATGAAGGTAAAACTTAAAGTAAATTCGTATTAACATTTGATATTAATCACACGAATCCAGAAATAGACTCTTTTTAGAGAGAGAGGTACCTGCTATGATTCTGCTACTTGCCTTGGCTTGGAGGTTGCCATTTTGGACAGCAATGTGAGTTTCCTTTCTTTTTTTTCCTGCCTCTGTGAATAAGGAAATGCCAGAGACCTTCCCACCCCCTCAGCCAACCCAGTACTCCCTGTTCAGGTGCTTCTGCCAGCTAATTAACACCTCCTTCGCAAGCTGTAAATTGGACAGCAGATGCACTTGAATGCAGAGCCCGCCGGGGAATATCATGCTTTCTCTATACATATATTTCATGAAAGGCAGGAAGTGAAATCGAGTAGGCTGATGGGAAATTCATTCTGCCAGAATGGCCAGCTCCAGAATCTTAAATAAGTTTATGGGGCTTTTAATGCAATAGACATTTCTTATATCTCTGGAGGAGAGACCCTTTTTTGTTGTTGTTTTTCAAATGTAACCCAGTGGGTTCTCAAAATTCTGAAAAATTATTGAACATCTTTGGGCAGCCCTAGGATGCTACCGGAGATGCAGGCACAGTTGCACCCCTACCCTGGGTCCATTGAACATTATTCTTCCAACCTCCAAGAACCAGGGTCTGGATCATTAAATCCCTGCCTCTAGTCTCAGTCTGCTCCAATCTATCCTTTATTTTGCTGCCAGTGTTCTGTTTACAAGCCAAAAAGATCATGTTACAGGCTTAACACAGTTTAATACTTCTCCAGATCTCATAGAATATATTCTGAACTATTTCGTAGGGGTCCATGGCCCCTGAGGATCTGCTTCCTGCTTACCTTTCTCTCCTGATACCTACTCACATTGTACACACCAGCCAGACTGAACTATTTGTAGTCCTTTGCATGGGTGATCTCTCACAGCTCTGCATTCTAAATCTGTCCGTGTCCCATTCTTACTCCAGAATCCATAATTTCCACTTTCTCCAAAGAACATGGAAGTAAGTTTTTCATTCACCTGCAATTCAGTTTAATTCAATTCAACAACGTTTATTAAGGACCTTTTCTGTGTCAGACACTCTGCTATGCTCAGAAAATACAATGATGCGTAAGTCATAAGCTCTCTGGGGAGCTTACAAAATAGTGGAATAGGGCAGACATCAGTAAATAACTATAATAAGCTTCGATGGGTCCTCATAGGGGGCATGCCCTAAGGCCTGTGGCAACACAGAAGGATTTATTCTTCAGAAATGGTAGCGAGGGGAGGGGAGGGCAAACTGTGTTGGGGGGAAACTTCAGAGAGGGGGTGAACATTCGAATGGGTCCACTGTAGCTTTCTTATCTCTTTGCTTTGGTCTCATAATTCCTGGTGGGTACCGGGCAACTTTTTGTGCAAAACAGGAAGAAAATAACACAGAGATGGATCAACCAGATCGCATGGGATGGGCCCAGAGTGCTGAGGATATTAAGTATCATGAACATTGGAAAATGTGAAGAAATAATCCCCCCAATATGTCAGCAATTGGCTAATCTCCCTTTAAGTAGAACTTATCTTCCTTTCTGAGGGAGAAATGTCTACCTCTGTACATGTGCACATCCATATCTGTAACAAATTGCTAAACAGTCCGTTATGTTCAAGCAAAAATGTAGAGGTTTGCAATCTATTGCTGAAGGAGTTTTAACTAAAATTTCAGAAAATTTTGAACATCTAGATAAATGTGTGAAAAACTGGAATAGGCAGGTGGCAAGAAATACAAAGCAGGTGCATTTAAGATTTTACTTTTTCCTTACTAAGTAGTAAGTGATGACCTCAGCCAGGGTGTGCAAGGGAATAGACTGTGTGGATGTGGCCATATGGTAGCGTCCACCCCTGATTTAGGTGCCGGTCTTTGGCTCTGCATGTGGTTCTCAATGTGTGGTCCCCAATTAGCATCACCAGCATCATGGGTGCTTATTAGAAATGCAGCATCTCAGGCCGTTCCTCGAATCTACTGAATCAGAATGTGTGTTTTATCAAGACCCTCAACTAATTTAAATGCACATTAAAGTTTGGCCATAACCCAAGAGGGGAAGGGGGGTGTGGGATGAATTGGGAGATTGGCATTGACACATATACACTGCTATGTATAAAACAGATAACTAGTGAGAACCTACTGTATAGCGCAGGAAACTCTACTCAGTGCTCCGTGATGACCTAAATTGGAAGGAAAACCAAAAAAGAGGGGATATATGTATATGTATAGCTGATTCACTTTGCTGTACAGCAGAAACTAACACAACATTGTAAAGCAACTATACTCCAAAAAAATTTTTAAAGAAAGTTTGACCATCACTATGTTACCTCATTCAAACTTCACAACATCCCCATGGGGTTCTCAACTCTGGGCCTCAGGCCTCAAGTACACAGGAAATGCCTGACGAAATCCCTTGCAGTGCGTGCATTCACGTGTATAAAGCATCTTAGTTAAGAGAGGTGCCCCAGATTGTACTTACTTGCATATCCTCCCCTATCACATATGTTTACCACACACAGTTTGAGAATCAATAAAAAATGTTTTCCCCATTAAAATTTCTCCCCCTGACTCTCCCCCAACACACACACACACACACACACATACACACAACTGTTATCAACTTTTAAGTAGCATTTATAAAGTCAGTGGGCAGGAAGGGGATACTTGTCAAAGGGGTACCTGATTTGTCTTGGTGGAATAAAGAAAACTTAAATTCCTGCACACAAATTGTAGTGAGAAGGGAAGCCTATTAGCCCTCACACCTTTATTGTTTGTTGCTGTTGTTGTTGTTTTCTTTAAAATGTTACCTTATCAGTGGAAGACAATTGCCAAACCACTCCTAACCCCACTGAGGGAGACCAGCAGTAACCAGGACAGGCATGCCAGCAGCCCGCACTTCTTGCTTCAGCCCAAAGATACCTCAGTTCTCGGCTGTATTTAGATCGAAGAAGTAATGTATACAGACTGTGGACAGCCCAGTAAATTTGCTCAACAAATTTCGTTTCTTCTCGTTCTCAAAATCTCTCTCCCTACTCTTTCCTCTTAAAGCAGTGTTACTTATCTCTGAAGGGGAGAATTAAGTGCTGAGGAACTATTGGAAGAAGCAGGTCTGCCAGACAGTAGTCAACTGGGGCAGGTTTGGAGAAGCGTCCTGCTGTCTAAGGGTCGCTACCCACTTACTACTAGTAAACGGTAATCCTGGAACGACTGGGCTCCTCTTGATATTAGACTCATGATTTTGGCTTTCAGAGCGCTAGGCTGCCATGGATAACTTTTAGAGCCTATGCCAGGAACACAGAGATCTCCCTTTATTGTCCCCTCACTCACTGGAGGGCGGGGGAGGGGGGTGCGGTCCAGTTAACTAAACTACCAAGCTCCGGGAGTAATTGATCAGACCAGAGGTGGGTACCTGAGTCAGGATGGATACCTCAGAAGGCCTTCTTTGTGGATTTGAAATCCAGATTGATAGGATACATATCCGCATCTATATGTCTATATCTACATCTACATCTACATCTATACTTATCCACGTGTGGAGAAAGGTTGACTGATTGACTCTCTTTCTTTATGCTGGTAAAGCATAAACCTTGAGATGTAGGATGCACGGCATCATTTGCCGGTTGTGTGGATCAGAGAAGCAGATGAGGCAGGTCTGCAGAGACAGAAGAATAGAACAGCCAGGCCAAAATGAGCAGAGATGAAAGACGAGAGAGGGAGAGAGAGCTGGGCTAGCATTTCAGGTCCATTCCTGGTATCTCCTTATTTTCTACCATGTCTTTTCAATAACTTTCCCTTCACTGCTTAAGCAACTCAGCGTGGCTTTTGTTACTTATAAACAAAGAGTATATAAGTTCCACCCGGCTGTGCAGAGCTGTTCTTTTACCTGACAGCTTGGCTTTAGCCCCCAGTACTCTTCTGTCTGCACCTGTCCTGAGATTGCAGCCCAGAGGAAGGAAGGCCAGGAAATGAAGTCTTGGTATTGTTCTGAGGGCTGCAGCCTCTGAGTAGAGGCTCCCCTGCCTGCGTCATCCCTGTGGTTCCCATGCCTCAGGATGGCACGTCCCATTGACTTCAGAGCTCTCCCGGAACTTCTCTCAGGCAGCACAGAAGGCGACCTTGTGATAGGTCGCTTCCTGGATCCATCTTCTGGGTGGATCATTAATCGAGCCAACCGCCAGGTGGATGACTCTGGCTGCAGAGCCCTTCATGGCCTGGGAAGGTGACGGACAACACAATTTCATAGCAAATTTTCCAATGAACACCGCAGGGCTGAGGTGTGAAACGACCCCATAAGGAAATCAATCATGGATCCTGGGAAAAATCCTGGAATAGGAAGCCAAGTGACAGCATGAAAGCATGTCAGAGCTGTACAGATCATCTGCTTCCTCTCCTTGAAGTTTACAGTTGGGGAAGGGAAACCAAGATTTATTAAGGGCCCAGCATGTGACGGGCACATGAATCCCTAAGAAGCCCGTGGCTCAGGTTATTATCCTCATTGTGTAGATGAAGAGTCTGAGGTTCAGAGTAGTCAAGTAATTTGCTTAAGTGGTGAAGATGGAGTGGATTCTGAGGCCATGTCACGCTAGACCTCAAGCTCTGGTCAGAAGTGACTTGGCCATCATCACGCAGAGGGAGCCCGGTCTCAGGAGCCCAGACCAGTACTCTTCACCTCTCTCCGTGCTGCCTCTATCACGGTGCAACTGGCATGGCTGGAGAAGCACTGATCTCAGGTCTGATGGTCAGAGCCCAGCCAGGCAGCCTGAGATCTATTGCAAAGAGAAGAATGGAACGAGAGACCATGAGTTCCCAGAGCAGCTTTGCCTCTACTATGAGCAGTGAGCAAGCCTGACCACTAATAGCTCAGCACAGCCCAGTCAGATTTTGATAAGGGCAAAGATTCTAGAAAGCCTGGGAGCAGAGGAAAAGTGACCACAGCATAAACAGAAGAGCCCAGGCTTTTTGGTCTGGTCATCTCACTTACTAGCCTTGGACAAGCTGCTGATGCTGCATCTTGGTTCCTGTGCAGTAGCAAAGGCACCTGGACCGGATAGTGTTCCGTGATGGAGCTCTGGATTACTCAGGCATCCATGGGGGACTGGAGCACAAATGCGCCTGTTCCATCATGAACCCTAGGCCTCAGACATAAACCCTTTCTGTGGACATGAGTCTGGCCTTTTGAAAGACTAAGCGGGAGTGAGCACAGGATACAAGCTAGGGAGAAGGGAGGGGATGATTTGGAGTTGATGATGGAAGACCCAGCTGTGTGGGTGGGCTACACAGATGTGCCCCCCAGTACCCCAGAGAGACTGTTAGCTTAATGTGCCATGCAGATGTGGAGACAGGGGTGAGGGGCACCCTGTGAAGCAACTCTTCAGTGTAATGGGTCATGCTATATACATGAGCAACAAGGACTGAGCTGTACGGATGTTCCATGGACCACACGGGGACATGGTCTAGAGATGTTCACTGTGGACTGAAGAGCACAGCCAAGTCAGGAAGCTCTTGGATTAGAAATACCAACGCATTATTTTGTTTTTAAAGGCGTCAGACTACAACAAATGTTTGCACTGTACACCGTTTGCTGTCTGGCAACTGTCTAGGTATTTGTTGAGTCCTGATGCTCTGACATTCCTTAAAGAGTTTTCACGGGCTTTGGAAACTCCACTGCACACCTTCTCTCCTGGTACTTTGGGGGCCTACTGACTCCAGGCTCTAAGCATTCCCCCAGGCCCACCTCTAACATTTACAGGGCCCCAGGGTAAGATTGCAAATGGAAGCCCACAAACTCAGAGATCTAAATATTTTAGAATTCCAAAGAAAGCTAAAACAATTGTTAACAAATATACTTTCATAACGACCTGGAAGGCCAGGTTTGATTTAGAATGATCAGAGACTCCTTGGATTTCTTGGCCAGAACCTGGTGGTACCAGGAAAGCCAGTCCGGCCTCCAGCCTCTAACCCACCCCTCTTCTCTCCAAAATGCTGGTTCTGTTTTCAGCCATGAGGAGGCTTTATGCTCAGTTATGGACAGCCCAGTCTCCATGTCTAGCTTCACCCACAGTCCCTCTAACAGCCACTTTCTGGCTACCTCGCAGGCCCAGGGAGGAACACACTGAAGATCTGATCCACTCTTGGGAGGATGGGCTTGAGGGAGAAGACTGTGCCAGCCCTGGAAGCAGCGCGGGACCATTTGGACTGGGAATTCGGAGTTTACAGGTACCTGGGCTGGGTCTAGAAGTGGAAGGAAAGTGGGTGTGGGCTGGAGACATACCTTTGGTCACATGAGCGCCTCACTTTTTGGGGCAGGGCATGGCTGGAGGATGGTCAGAGGGGAGCCTTTGATGCACAGGACCCAGCACAGAAGATCCTCGTTTGCTTCCAAAGGCAGTACTATCTATCCTGGTGGTCCCAGGAAGACACCAAAGAGGTGTCTGTTTGTACTACAGGTTGCTGTGAGCTCTAGATACAGAGAGACTTCTGTGGGCAATGTCATCTGGGTGATTTTATGACTTGCTTGCTCTCCAGACTAGCTCAGGTCCTTCCTGCTTCCATGCACACATCTCAGAATCATAATCCTTTCTGTGGTCTCCTCACAAATTATCATTCTACTCTGGGTGCAGGATCAGTAATTTTTAAAAAATGGTGGTCACTCTTCAGCAAGTGCGTTACATGTAACTGGGACTATGCCAGATATCCGCGTGATCTCACTGCCTGTGAGATGAACGTGATCACTCCTGCTGGAAGAATAAGAAATGGGCTCAGGGCAGTGCAGCTGAGGAATTACTTCTGCTGCTGCAAAGGCCGTAAGTGACAGAGAACAAGGTCTGCCTGACACCAAACCTGTGACAGTCCTTGATGCCTCCTGGATGAGAGAAAAAGCAACAGGTCATCTACCTCTTTATCTCCCTCAAAATTTCTCACCACTCTTTCCCAGGAAGGAGTGTGCTAGCCTTGAGAGAAAATACTCTTGAGATGCTGAAATCCCAGTGACTCTGTGTGTGTGTGTGTGTGTGTGTGTGTGTGTGTGTGTGTTAGAGCTACCAGGGGAAGGGCTGAGTCAGAAAACCATTTTCAATAGTGTGTGTGAATGTATGTCCCCAATACGCTCTTTATTACAAACTGGGAAACAAAATGATGGGGGACCTATGCTTTTTCCTAACACCCTCTGTGGCAGGAACAGAGCTATGCTGTTCAGACCCCCAGCTACATTGTGTGTGGTTAGATGGCACTATTAACTTCTTCAGTGTCCTCTCAGCTTTCTGGCTCTCTGGAAGGACCTCAGCCAATGAACGACCAAGACAGTGATAGCCAAGACACACCCTTCTCAGGATGGACTTCAGCAAGGGGGTGGTACAATGGCCTAGCTATTTCCACCCAGCATGGCACTCTTCTAGTGGGTCAGAGCAGTCTCTGGCAGAACGTCTGTCCAGTTAGCATCACAGTCTGATGGTGCCTCACGCCCAATCCAGCTTCAGCCCCTTTCCTTTCACTGGGGTCACTCTTCAAAACTTCTTCAGAATCGTTTCCACTCCCAACTCTGCCTCAGCATCTGCTTCCTGGAGAACCCAACCGTCAACAACCTTCCAGAGGCTCACACTTCACAGACAACCAGAGCAAACCATTCGAATCTCCAGTCCACTGGAATACAATGACGTAAGGACAGGGATGATGCTGTGTTTTCTTTCTTGCATTATCACAGCACCTAGAACAGTAAGAGGCACACGGTGAGGGGTATGCAGCTCAGTAAACAATGGTTAGGTGAATGAACAAAACCCAAATCTCTGCATTTGCACACATTGGGATCAGCGGGGTCTATGCCAGTGCTTCCCGTCTTCCCCTCCAGTTCACTACCTCTTCCTTCTGCTACACTGACATCCACCCGCTTCCTTCTGTCTGCCTTTCTCTCCCTTCCTCAGTTACCTGAGAATTTATGTCGGACACGGTACCCTGTGCTCAGAGCCACCTTCTGCAGCTGCTCCAAACCAGCTGGCCACGTCTTCTTCTGCTTCTCGTCCTCTTCCGCTTTCTCTGCCAGCTGGTACCATTCACAGCACGCACTTCCACCTGTCGGGGGCCAACACCCACCCCGAGGGCTCTACTCACCTGTGTCGACTTAAAAAAATGTATAACATGAGAGTTGTGAGTTAAGTTTTATTTGGGGCAAAATGAGGACTATAGCCTGGGAGACAGCATCTCGGCTCTGAGAAACTGCTCCAAAGAGGTAGGGGGGATGGTCAGTATATATGTGATTCTGGGTGAAAGGGGGGTACATGCACTCAAGCACTTCTTTTTTTTTAACATCTTTATTGGAGTATAATTGCTTTACAGTGGTGTGTTAGTTTCTGCTGTATAACAAAGTGAATCAGCTACACATATACATAATCCCCATATGTCCTCCCCCTTGCATCTCCCTCCCACCCTCCGTATCCCACCCCTCTAGGAGGTCACAAAGCACCGAGCTGATCTCCCTGTGCTATGCGGCTGCTTGCCACTAGCTATTTTACATTTGGTAGTGTATATATGTCCATGCCACTCTCTCACTTCATCCCAGCTTACCCTTCCCCCTCCCCGTACCCTCAAGTCCATTCTCTGTGTCTTCAAGCACATTTTTTTGCAGAAGGTTTCTGCTCGTCTCATGAAGGTTTCTGCTAGTCACGAGGAGCAGTCGTCACCATGAAGGATTTTAGTGCTTTTGTAGGTGGGAGGAGATACAAGAATTGGGCTCATAAAATCAGCTCCTGAAAATATTTGTCTGGAGACCTGTTCTGCCAGTTTTCCCCCGAGCACAGAGTGCCTCATTTCCACTCTCCACCCTGAACTCCTTTCAGGGGTGTTGAAAATCAGCAGCTGCAGCAGCTCATGATGTAATCCTTGTAGAGGTAGATGGCAAGTGCCAATGGCAAGTGCCAATTTGCAGTTGACACCTGTCTCTGGAGTCACGTTCCCAAACTGTGTCCTAAGGAACACTTACCTAACAAGGCACTTATTTTTAAAATTGTCTTCTGGGTGTCAGGCACCCTATTAGGCACTCTGTTTACATTATACTTTTTTTAAAATTGTGGTAAAATATACCTAACATAAATATACCTAACATAAAATTTACCATTTTAACCATTTTTGAGTGCACAGTTTAGCGACATTAAGTACAGTTGTCCCTCAGTATCCTTGGGGGATTTGTTCCATGGATGCCAAAGTCTGTGGAGGCTCGAGTCTATTATATCAAATGGCAGAGTACAATTGGCTGGCTCCAAACCTGTGGATACAGAAGGCTGGCTGTACATTCAGTGTTGGATAGACCACACTTTGCTTATCCATTCATCAGCTGATGGACATTTAGATTGTTTCTACATTTTGGCTACTGTGAATAATGCTGCTAGGAGCATTGGTGTACATGTATCTGTTTTTAGTCCCAGTTTTCAATTCTTTTGAGTATGTACATAAGGATGGAATTGCTGGATCATATGGTAATTGTATATTTAATTTTTTGAGGACCTGCCAAATTGTTTTCTACAGTGCTAACAAGGTACTTTTTGGAAAAAAAGGGTTCCATGGTCAATAGACTTCATCCTCTAACTCTTTCTTGGAGAGTCACAATGCACTTTGGCATAGTAAAGTCTCTGAGAGGTCCCGCAGAAAAGAAAAACAACCCACCCCCCCGTGAAAAAGAACCCCAACTTTGACCCACCATTCCCCAAACTAATTTGAAAGTGGAACCCTTTTTTTGCAGAGTAACTAGTAACATACCAGCCCCTGCTGGTTTGGGAAACAGTACCCTGAGCTCAGTGGGGCTGACACAGGAAGGGCTGGGGCTCAGGGCCAGAGAAGAAAAATCGCTCACTGCCCAGAGACGGGACAATCCCCAACTCTCCAACTAGCTCGTTGGGTGACGCCTGCGAGTTACTGTCCTTCCTGGCAGCTCTGCAAACGTACCATTTCCTGCCTGGTACACCCTTCTGCTGCTTCTTTGCTTCTTGAAGACTAACTTGACCTTTAGGACTAACTCAGGCAGTCATCCCATCCCCCAGGGAACTGACCCCACTCTCCTGTCTCCCCAGGCAGGGATTGGAAGGCTCTCTTTGTTAGCTCTTATTAAACTGCGTTGCCTTGTTAAATGGTCAGCCTCCTCCACTAAATCAAGGGTGGGGAGGCAGTCAAAGTTAGTTTCCATAGACAGCCACCTGGAGAGTTTATTTAAGAATGCAGATGCAACCATCTTACTCCTAAAAATTCCAACTCAGTAACTCTGGGGTTTGCATACAGAAGCTCTAGAGTGTGAATTTTGAATAGGCACCCGGGCAATGTTCTTGGGCAGATGATTCTTGGAATCTTCTGTTGTCAGCTATGTGAGCATGACAGCCACTTCTACGTCTGTGTATTTTACACAAAAAATGTTAAAAGAATGAATGAATGAACAAATGAATGAAACAACCTCAATTTCATCCTCTGTAAAAGATCAAGTTGGACTGAATGTTCTCTAAGCTTTCTCTTGGTTAAACTTCTCTTTATAAAGTTCAGATTATTTCACCCAAGACACTGTGTTCCCTGCAGCTTTAGTATCCAAACCATACACAACACACAAAGCCAAGCACACAAAACCACCAGGGAGACCCACTGAAGAGGATTTAGTCCATGCTAGTACTTAAAAATGCCACAGGAGTCGTGAACAACCATACTTTTAAAACTATCAATGTTATCACAAGCTAGAGATACAAAGAGAGTATACACTCACGACCACGTGAATTCAGTCTCAGTCTCTATCATGAGCATGAGTGGCTGACAGGCAGCACTGTCAGGGCTGACAAACCCTTAAGTTTGGGAATTAGGGAGCTAGGCATTGCGGAAAACCAGAGGCCAGAGAAGGTGCTGGGGTGTTAAGCCCCTTCTCCTGCTATGAGGAGAGGGCACAGACTGTTAGCGCTGTCAGTGCCCCCTGACTCTGCTCCAGACATCTCAGTGGAATCTTTGGACATAAAACACTGACTCTCCTCTCCCTGAGAACGCTGCAGGTTTTGAGAGGCAACTCCAGCTTCTCATAAGAGCTATGGCCTGAGAAAAATGAAGTCTCCCAATACTTATAACCTCTCAGCATTTCAGAGGAAACGGCTGGCTATGGCTGCCAAGATCCAGCAAATATTTAGTTAGCTTGGAAAGAATGGGTGCTCATTTTCCAATTCTCACAGATTTCTGTATGCCCAGTTCTTTTTATTAAAAACTTCAAATCCAGAGATAAAGTCAAGTGGCACTCCAGGCTCTAAGCATTCATCTGTATCCCAGGGAGCAGAACCCAGAATCTAAACAAACAAAAGCTTAATCAATAGAACTCATGAATTTCCTCCAGGAATAAGACCCAACATAGCCGAAGAATAAGCAGAGGGGTTCGTCACTGTGGTTTTCTTTGGGCAGATATTTATGGGTAGGGCAGGGGAATGTTCCCTCAGTTGACTAGGGACAGAACACTATGGCCCATGGCAAATCCTGCCTGCTGCCTTTTTTGTTTCTTTTTGTATGGCCTGTGAAATAAGAATGTTTTTTACATTTTTAAATCGTTGACAAAAATCAAAAGAAGAAAAATATTTCATGACATCTGAAAACTATAGGAAATTCAAATTTGCGTCCATAAGTAAAGTTTTATTGTAACACAGCCATACCCATTTGTTTGTATACTGTCTATGGCTGCTTTTGAGCTACAACAAAGTTGTGTAGTTGAGACAGAGATCATATGGCCCTAAAAGCCTAAAATATGTCCTATCTGGCCCTTTGCAGAAAAAGTTTGCAGACCCCGGGGGTAGAGGATATAAGAGTTGACCTTCCCATGCATTTGAACTAAAAACTAAAAAAATATGTATGCGCAGTTAAATTACAAAAGAAACACCTGTTTAACCTAACACATGGGTCAGGACATAAAACACTGTTGGTCAGCACCCCAGGAGTACTCTGGGTTGCCCTTTCTTCCTGACCAGAGTTCATCAGTACCTGGACCTTTGTGGTAGTATATTCCTTGCTGTTGTTTATACTTCTGCCCCCTAAACTCCATATTTGAATTTTGTTTGTTTTTGAACTGTGTATAAATAGAATAGCACTGTCTATTTTCTTTTCTGTCTTGTATTTTCTTTCAGCACAGTTCATGAGACTCAGCTCTGAATCACTGCATGTGGCTGCAGGTCTGTGACTGCCTTTGCTGCACTGCATTGCATTTCATCACTTTAGCACAGTTCACTTATTCTTTTTACTGTTGGTGGACAGTTGGGTCATTTCCAGTTTTGGCCATTGTAAATAGCATTGGACATCTTTTAACTGAGCCACCATTGACTCCCAAGAGAGGAATGGAATTGTTGGATAGCAGGGTACGTGTATCTTCAACTCTACCAGTTAATGCCACACCGTCCTCCAGAGAGGTTGGACCAAATCACCCTCCCACCAGCTGCGTCCCTCTAGGGAGTAGAGACAGTTTGTGTCTTGTCAGTCAGCACTATTTTCACCTCCAAAGCCTGGACCACATGAGTTTGCTGCATGTTCCCCCAGCACCTTGAAGAGCCAGATGAGGGGCATGGGAGCCATCATCCCTTCTGCTTTGTATCTTCCGTGAACATAATTCTCAAGTCTTAAAAATTCAGTGAGAAAACTGTCAATTTTCTAAGAATAATCCTTGAGATAACGTGATGTCTTTTATTTAGAGTGCTGTGCTTGGCTCACGGGGCAGTCAGATGTGTGAATGTCCTGACAACCCTTTCCCCTTCCCTGTCCCCTCGGGATGGGAGCTGAGGAAAGAAGCCGATCAGACACGACAAGGAATCAGGGAAATGATAACTGCCCCTTTCTCCTCTGGGAAATCAGAGGACTTAAAGGTCAGGGTATTCGTTCACAGGAAGCTGATGCTTGTGTCTTTCTTGGCAGGGTTTTAGGAAAACTGCGCAGAAAGGGCCCACTCCAATGGCCAGCAGGCCGAAGCCCCATCACCTGGAGGACCGTGCACTAGAGGCATTTCTGAAGCATGATGCAGCACTACATTGAAAAGGCACAAATAAACCCCAAACCCTAGCACACATTTATCCAGTTTTTGAAGCAGATTAATAGAATAACCAATAAAACATGTATAAAAGCTTTAATTAAATCTGATGAAATAAAACTTCATGTTTTATTTATGGACACTCCCAACATGTAAAGGATTCAGGGACACATTCATTTTTACTGCCATTTCGTCCTCATATCTATAATTAAATCCAGGCTGCAGCTCTGGCCCAAAGCGATGCGTCATTTTAAAACTGGCCTTGGACACTCCCTCCCCCACCCCCATCTGCTTTTAATTATAATTACCAATCCAATATGACTGAGGCGGATGGTAAAACTAAACAAAATAATAAAACAAACAAACAAAAAATGGTTGTTGCCATCATGTTTTAAAACGAAATGCTAAAGGAGGATTTCAGGCAGGTGGGCGCATCCTCTATTTCCAGTTTTATTATGTACCAAGTGCACAATCCCTTCATTTTACTTTCGACATAAAAAAAGGACTTCATGAAACAAGACAAAATAACTTATGATTATATGAAACATAACTGTGACAAATCACAAAACTATACATATTAATAGAAAAAAGTGTACCTAATTCTTTAAAAGATTTATGACAATAAGCACCAGATGTGCCCCTAGAGTAAAATCAGCCCCATATCCAGTATGATATATGCAGTTCACTTCTCTACGTGAGTGTATATAACTATGTACAAGAGTCTGTGTGATTTATGGGAAACAGATTTCCACTTTTTCCCCCCAAAGTGCTTTATGTCAGCAACATTACACAGGATGCTCTGCTGTCTGTACAAAATAAATCTCTTCTTTCCTACACTCGCCATCTCTCCAATGAGTGTTTTTTTTTCTTTACTCATTGCAAAAAAAAAAAAAAAAAAAAAAAATGTAACCACAGAAATTCCACACCACCAACAAAAAGTGCCATTAAAAATGCTGCTATAAAATGACATGGTCAAAACAGTCAAATAAAATACCAAATAATTAAATTGGACATTTACAATCACTATTCCCAATATTTCAAGGCAACTGGGAAGCAAGGTTCTTGGATAGGGGGTTGAACACTTACCTCTGTTCTAGTATGCTAATGTGCTTGACAGCTGCTAATTTTAAAACAACAGAACAACACCAAAGCGAAACTTTGCTGTGATTGACTGAAGACCTTCTGTTCATTTTGGAATCACCTAAATAATTTGGGGTAGACATGGGTAATGGGAGATACCCCACAGGACTAGTAAATATTTAAATAATATTTAGCAGCTGATCAGAGGCTAAATTACAACTTACATTTTGATGCAGTCCCTTTAGGGAATTAAGACAATGCAGCAAATGAAATGTCTCTAGGCATACTGATTTTTCTTTTTTAATGTAATAGGATAATTGGCTTTGCGCTGTGTGTATTTTCACAAGCACCAGTCTTTTAAAAGAGGGGAATGACAATCTCTCTTCAGATGTTTACGAAAATGCTTACATATCAAGAGTTAAAAAGACCAGGAAATGGAAGGAAATGAGTTTTTGAAGTTTCTACTTTTACTGCTACAATGATGAAAGCATATATAAATCTTGTTTCTACTTTTACTGCTACTTTTACTGCTATAATGATGAAAGCATATATAAATCTTGTGCAGTGTGAAAGCGAGCAAGGAACAAATTTTAAGGTCAGGTGAGATTCTGGAATCTCAGGGCAGCGTGTGTTGTCTCCAAGGAACCTGGAGGTGTCCTGTCCTGGGGCCCTAAGCTCAAACCTGCAGCTGAGGGGAAACATGGAAGGGGAGTGAGGGGCACCCAGCCTTGCAGGCTGCACTGGGCCTGTTACCTCTCCCAATTCCTGCTGGGGAAGGAGGCCCCGCAGGTGCGCTGCTGTCTGGCACCCTCTGGTTCCCTCGGGCCTCAGCGAGGCCAACGGGGAGACTACAGATGTGCACGAGGATGTCCTCCAGCCAAAGTTTCTGAGGTTCAGCTTCTGGCTTTGTCCTCCTAACCTGTTTTCACCTGAAATTATAGCAAAAGCCACAGGCAGGCAGACAACATCAGCTGCAGTAACAACCTTGCCTTTCCATTTTTTTTCCTCCTCATCACACAAATGAAATGTGTTTTGAGTTCCCTGTAGAGGCTCCAGGATTTAGAATGAATAGATTGTCTCTCTAACATACCAGAGCTTTCCCTTCTCCGCAGGGTGTGACAAAGGACATGGTCCCTGTTTAGGCCAAGTGACACAACCCACAAAGCCTGCCAGAGGGGTGGGACTTTGTGTGCCGTCTGAGAACTCATGTGGAAAGAAAGCCTGACGTGAATTCTTTTGTAAAGCAGAGCAGATTTTTGTAAAGTGAATGACTTGTCTCTTTTGCAGACATGGATGTCTGCGTGATGGCTCTCCTCAGATCAGAGCCCACTGGCCAGAGAAACTAGACTGACTGAGTGCACTGTCAGAACGGACCCTGCACTTTGTTCTTTATTCGGCTGATTCTACTTCGTGTCAGAATGAAGTCCGGAATCAGGCAGAACACTACCGACCGTGCGGCCAGACGGGAAGGACATGTCTGTCAGGATAAAAACTGTCACCGGATCCCAAGTCTGACACCAAGCTGTTTAATTGTCTTGTTGAAGATTATAATTATCCCAGTTTGACAAATAGCATTGTTTCATTTTTCCTCAGAGAACATTTTTAAAGAGAGAGAAAAGAAATCGTGAGAGGCGAGAGTACTGTAATGTCAGAATCTACCAGGTGTTTTTGGGTTTTGGCAATTTTTATAGCCTATGTCATAGGACTCTGGATCTTTTTAATAACTTGGTAAAGGCGTCACAGAAAATGGCATCCTATTCAGGTTTGAGATCAAATGGCCGAGAGCTCTGGGTAAATTCCAGGCCCTCAAAACAGAGTTTCAGACAGAAAGGTTGCCTCCTTCTGGCCACCTTTCCAGAACTGTCCCCTCTACCTGCCTTTGGCCAGACCTTGCTCAGAGGTGGTGAGCAGGCAATGGCGGGTGGTGGGCATGTCTGAACCACAGTCAAGAAGAGGGTGAGAGCAATGCAAAAAGAGGGAGAGAAGGAAGGCAAGGAAGCAACAGACAGACAGGTGAGGGGAGATCCTAATGGAGGGAGCAGAGGCTGTACAAAGTAGCCAGACATCAGGCATCTCTAGTTTGGTTTTCTGAGAACCCAGGAGCACACGTCCGTGTGTCCCTGCTCTCACAGCTTCTAGCAGGTCCCTGGGCAGAGCACCAGAGCGGAGGCCATGGGTGAGCCCGTCAAGTGACCTTTTCCTTTGAAAAATGTCTTCGAGGTGGAGCCGCTGAAGAGTCAACCCACGAGGGTCTCTGTGGCAGCACTGGGAAGAGGGTGGCCTACCCCATGTCCCTCAGGTAGCCTTTGCTAATGCAACAGTAACATTCCGGGCGCTCACAGGTGCTGCAGGGTGCGGGCAAGCAGAGCCACAGCGGAGGCAAGATGTACATAGCTGGGGGCATTAAAATAATTATTTCCATCCAAAGAACAGACCTCTAAACATTGTTTTCCTTTAAAAAGTAGACGTAAGTAACAAGTCTTTAAAATCAAAGAACTAAGATAGGTTGCATGAATATAAAACAAGCTGTAGTGCTTCTCAAGGGCCTGTGCTTGACAGAACTTTCTCATTTTGCTTTTGGAGAAACACTGAAAGCAAATGGTTAGTGTGGGAATATCTAAGAGGAGAGAGGCAGCCAGCTCACTGGACGGCAGGCCGGCGCTGGGAAACCTGGGGTCCTCCAAGAGCTGAGCCCACGCTGTGCTTTGGAAGTGGGTTCCCCTTGCTGTGCCTGGCTCTTGGGTGGGATAGTTCACTGTGCTTCTGGCAATTTGGGTCACCCTTCCTTGTTTGGAGTTTCAGCAAATCCCCAAATTACACTTTCACGTGCACATCATCTCACTGGTGTCCTTTGAAGGTTGGCAGCCAGGGAGTAACAGGTATTCGGTAGAGTGAGACTCTGAATTCCCTTTGAAAAGAGTCCTGCTGGTCACCGGCAAACCCAGGGAGAAAAAGGAACAGCTGCAAACACACCTACAAAGCCCAGCTCTGACCATTCAGCCCTGCCCTCCAAAGACACACCTGGGACTTGGCAGGTTCCGCTGATTCGCTTGACATCCTTTTTCTTACAGTCTGTGAAAGTATAAGAAGAAAAGGTGGCAAGGAACAAAAAGACTCTGGATGCCAGTGGTAGTGGAGGCCAGGGGAGCTTTTAGCCTTCAGTATAGACAGAGGAGAGCTGGCTAGGACAGCGATCCACAGCGCTGACCTGCAAGAACGTGGTGTCTTCAGGTCCACTGCGAAGAGACTCCCCAAAAAGGCTTGAGGAACCCGAAGGTAGATCACACACTGGAAGAGAAAGAGCGCACAAGTCAACTGCTACCTTGTCGCAGACGCCGGGCTCGCAGGGAGCAAATGCTGGCTGGGGCTGAGGAGGAAACGGTGCCGGGCCAGGCCCTTCAGCGGGTCTCCCCGTCCTCGGTCTCCTCAGGTGGGGGAAGAGGCTGATGTGCAGGCAGGTGGCTAAAAGAGGACTTGGCACAAGAGATGGGCTGAGTAGCAATGAAAGTGAAGCTCTGTAGGGAAGAGTGAGGGCGGCCTCAAAAAGGAGGTGATATTACGGTTGAGCCATAAAAAAGGATGGGATTCTCACAGACGGAGAGGTAAAGAAAGAACATTCCATGAGGGGGAAAGAGGGAGCGAAGACAGAGAGGGGACACGTGGGGCCAAGTGTGCTGGCAAACCTCAGGTACAGAGCATGTAGGGAGACATGTGAGGAGGGCACATGAGACATGAGCGCAGGTCCGGAGAGTTCCATCAGGCTCAACTCCTGCAGGCTTCGAATGCCTTGCTGAGGACAGTCGACTTTATTCTCTGGGAAACTACAAACTACTGAAGGTAGCTGAACAGGAAAGTACCTTATTTTATCCTTCATTTTTGGAAGGCAATGGTTACGGTAGCTTGGAGGGCAGAATGGTAAAGATAAGGAGCTGACTCAAGGAACTTGTTGGAAGGCTGTTGCCTAAGTCTGGGAGAGACATGATGGCACCTGAACGAGGGTGCTGGAAGTGGGGCTGGAGAAGGGCTGGAGAGGAAGATAAGAGGAGAGACATTTCACGGGCAGACCGAACAGGATTTGATGTGGTCATGTGCTGGGTCAAGTCTAGTCCAGGCTGGTCACGGGAAACCCACCTGATCTCACCTGCTTGTCTGCCCGAGTGTCTAAGTCACAGACACCAACACACCTGTAATGCCCGAGTGAGCTGAGAAGGCTCTGTGGAAAACGTCAAAGCCAGCCTGGCCCATAGACGTGGGGACCAGGCAGTCCTCGAAGGAAGGCACCACACTGCAGGAGCTGCTAGGCGGCATGGTTCTCTGAGAGTCAGGGTAATGTGGGGGGCAGAATGTCTGCAGCTGCCCATAAAATCCTGAAATGCAAGCATGGCATTGAGCTACTGCAGGGCACAAGTTCAGAAGATCATTTCAACCTGGCTAGACCCTCACTCAGCCTGGCTTCATATGACAAAATGCCTTTAACCCTTAAGCCCACCTACAAAATCTTCTGACCAAGCATCCATAATGTACTACCTGAGCAGAAGCTCTTCTACCTCCAGGGGCTTTTTATTTCTTGCTCTAGTACCAGAAGCTGAAGGGCTTCACACCTTCCCTAGACTCTCCAAAGAGTCCTGGACACTGAAGGCCTGTCCTTCAGGGGACATTCCTACCCCATGCCCTCTCACCAGTTTTTAAGTGCATCTTCCTTAACTTCTTTTATTTTATAGTCTGTTTTCCACATTTCGTAAAAACCCGAATAAAGCTCTTAACAATGCTCAGCTTAAAAAATGCAACATAGATCTATCCATCTGTACTTCCAACAGATACATTCATACACATTTATATTTTTTCTTCCTCATTATTTTGAATAGGTACACAGTATCTCATAGTCAGATATGCAACCATTTACTTAACTATTATTATTGCTGATCTTTGCAGTAAATAGAAAAACTGGAAGTGAATAAACAATATAATGAAGAAATAGGTGGAAAGATTTCTTAATATTTGAAAATAATCAACATTTTGCTAATCTTGTTTCATTTATCTTTTCAATTTTTTTCTTACTCAATGGAATTTTTCCCTTGGGGTCCTATGTGGTCCTTTTCTATGATTCTCCACACCTTCCATGATACCTTACCATTTCCCTCTTCCTCCTTGTCTCGTAATAAATTTAAGTAAAAGATTACTTTCTGGAGTATACGGTTTTAAAAATATAATGAAATCTTCATTCAATACCTTATTTCATGGTACCTGTTTCCTCAGCTCTAACATGTGAAAGTCACTGTCTATTTCACTGGGTGATCATGAAGATTAAGCAAGTCATTGGATAAGGAAATCCATATATAACATTTGAAAGTGCTTTATGAATGTCAGTTATTGATATCATGACTCTGTTTCTGGTGAAAAAAACAAGGGATTAGTAGAGGAAGTGCCACCAGGGTTCCTTCCACAAACATTACACGATGGTGAATACAGAACTAATTCATGGCCTTTGGAGCCCTAGTCCTGTGTGCTTTCCTCCTCTAGAACTGCTTCTTCTTATGGAGTCACCTATCAAGAGGTAGGGAAGGTGCTATTTGGGTTGGGTTCTTTTTAGCTCTCTTTAAGTACAACTGAGGCACACTAACACATCCAACCTATTATGCTCACACCCTTCTCATTTCTGATTAGTACTCTCAAGGCAGACTACCCTTGGCCAGGAGGCTTGTTCTATGGTCGCTAGGAATATCACCAAGGAATGTGTGCTGAACTGCTCACAAAGCCACAGACCAGCCCTCTAGGAGCTTATGATACAAGACAGAGGATGGATACAGATTTATGAACAGGGTACACTCACAGTAGAAAACAAAATAACAAAAAAAAAAAAAAAAAGAAAACAAAATAACATTCTTTGTAAGTAAACAGTAGTATACTTTATGTAGAATCAAGAGAAAAATCCATATAAGGTTTGGGAGGAAGATTAAATTCATGTTAGCAGTATAGACTAGGAAAAAACATAAGGAAGTTCCATGTCAAGGCAGGAGAAGAAAGAATGGAAAACTACTGGCTCTTCTCTTTTTGATGCCCTAAGTCTTCTGCATGGACTCAGTAGGCAGACGGGCAAAGGACCCAAACAGATCACTCAGATACGCATATAATTTATCAACCAATATGGACAACTGGCAATTCTCTAGCTGTTAAAGCAATAAAAATCAAGACAATGATAAAATACCATATTCTACCTAACACATTAGCAAAGATTTCTGAAAGTCATTCTTGGTGCTGGACTGAGACTGGTGACAAAGGCACCTGTGCAGAGTGTGCAGACATTGCAAAGGAGTATAAGCCTCTGTAAATCACTTGACAACCTGCATCTAGAACCTAAAAGTGTTCATACTTCTGGACAGGGGAATTTTTCTTCCAAGAATGTATCCTAAAAGTGTATTCTGAAAAACAGAAGAAATTCTGCAAGAGGTAGTCATCACAGTGCTAGCTGTCATAACAGAAAACCAACAGAGGAGGAAAAATGGCCACCCATAAGAGAACGGTTGAACAGTGGCACATTTACCTGATGGGAATGTTAAGTAGCCATGAAAACAGTATTTACAAGGAGTTAACATCGTGGAAAGACCATTATAAGGTTCAGTTGGAAAATAAAGCAAGATACAAAACTGAATAGGGAGACTGGGTTCAGTTATGTGGAAGACTATGTATAGGACAGATTGCAAGGCAACATATTTATAGTTGTCTTTGGGGTTTTTTTTTTTTTTTTTTTTTTTTTTTAATTTTATTTATTTATTTTTGGCTGCGTTGGGTCTTCGTTTCTGTCCGAGGGCTTTCTCTAGTTGTGGCGAGCTGGGGCCACTCTTCATCGCCGTGCGCGGGCCTCTCACTATCGCAGCCTCTCTTGTTGCAGAGCACAGGCTCCAGACGCGCAGGCTCAGTAGTTGTGGCTCACGGGCCCAGTTGCTCCGTGGCATGTGGGATCTTCCCAGACCAGGGCTCGAACCCGTGTCCCCTGCATTGGCAGGCAGGTTCTCAACCACTGCGCCACCAGGGAAGCCCGTCTTTGGGGTTTTTTTGGCTTTATGTTTTTCTGAATTTTAGTATCAGCGAAGGACAAGTACTTTGGAGCCAGACTTCCTGGGTTCAAATCCTAGCTCAACTGCTTACCAACTGTGTAGTCTTGGTGAATTATTTAGCCTTGCAGTATTTCAGCTTTCTAATTTGTAAAACGGGATTAAAAGTAGTACCTAGGGGCTTCCCTGGTGGCGCAGTGGTTGAGAATCCGCCTGCCAATGCAGGGGACACGGGTTCAAGCCCTGGTCCGGGAAGATCCCACATGCCGCGGAGCAACTAAGCCCACGCGCTACAGCTATTGAGCCTGCGCTCTAGAGCCCCGTGAGCCACAACTACTGAAGCCTGCTAGCCTAGAGCCTACGCTCCACAGCAAGAGAGGCCACCACAATGAGAAGCCCACGCACAGCAACAAAGACCCAATGCACCCAAAAATAAAAAAATAAAAATAAAAAGTAGTACCTATACCTTAGTGAGTTATTATGAAGATTAAATTGAGTTAATATTTACATATTATACAATATAATCGGAGAATATAATTAATATTTATATAATATATTTTAATAACACAATTTATATATGTTTGCTAAATAAGACAAATAAAAAAGTAAAATTACATCACAATAATGTAGCTCTCAAAAGTAAAATGTTTATTAAGAGAAATAAAATTTTCAAAAGGGCAACAAGTAAGTCCTTCAACAATAACCAAATGTAAGAATGGACAAGGCAGTGGGCATGTAGCTCACTTCCAGTTCCCAGGTGGAATCCTCTGGAACATTCTTGGCCCTCGGGACCTGGGCTATATACCTCTTTCCCATATTGGTTCCTAGATCCTTCACTAATTTACACACATTCTGATTTCTTCACTTGCCCCCATGCAGGCTCACAACAGCAACAAACTTGAGTGGGCTGAAAGACCTGGGATGTGCAGTTTCATTTGGGAGGTTTCTTGGACTGATCTTGACTTTGGGTACCCAATGGCCAGGCACATGTAATCACGGCATCACCATCAGGAGGAAAACATTACCAGGAACCATCACAGTTGGTTTATTAGAATGTAATGTTGCCTCACTGAACAAAATAGACAATATTTGCTATTTATATCCCTATGCTGGCTCTGTTCATGTTTGTCACTCATATATACCCTGATAGCATTCCTCAGTGTAATATTAACCTTCCAGGAAGACAGACTCCCACAACTCCCCACATAGGGACATTGATCATTCAGGTATGTCAGGGACAGTGATAGAGACTTCCACTGGCCTTTTGTGAAAACCAATTCATTCTCTCTTTCCTGTCTTCTCCCTGCTTTGAAGACATGGCAGGAATTTCACATGGCTTCAATCTACATTTGAGTGCTGTAAAGTGTAAGGTACAAAAGGTTCATAATGCAATGAAATACACCCGGTGAAGTTAAATAGTAAACCCAACATCCTGAGCTCCATCTCCCAGTTTCCCCTGTCCATCTGGGTCTGAGTGAGAGGGCCGAGTGAACTGTAGTTCCTGCCTGTGGCTTTCTTGGCTGACACGAGAAACAGTCAAAACCAGAATGGCCCCACAAGCATGTTTTACCACTCTCACAGCCAACTCAGGAAGAGAAAATCCTCTTTATTAAATCCCTCCCTTCAAGAAGCCAGTTACTAGAGATGCCAAATACACTGGTGTGGATGACTGTGGTCACTCAAATCAAAGAGCTTTAACATAGCCTCTTCCCACTGCTATTTCCATAAAACTAACATAATTTTAAAAGATTCCATTAGGATCTTGCCACACACAAAAAAACAGAGAAAGCCTAACTCATTTTCTGATGAATGGCTCCTGTATTCCAGCTGCTGAATTTCATGTAGTAAGTTTGGAAGGAACACTACGTCAAGGACCCAAAGCAAAACGCAGCAAGATGTTAACACATTTCGTGGGCATAAAACATAAGAGTGATGGCAAGGTCAGCCAATCTGTCAGTCGGTCAGTCAATGACAGTTACTGAGTACCGGTCAAGGTGCTTTTGGAGAGACAAAAGAACTAGAAGATAACACCTTGTCCTTGAGGATTGATAATGCAGTTGGAACAAGAACACATACACTTATAGTAGCAGAAGAATGCACGCATAAGTTTATGTTGGCAATAAATATTAGTCATCACATTTAGTTAGAAAATCACCCCTCCCCCATTTTAGAAGTTATTTTACCTCCAAGAATGGAGGAGGAGAAGAGGAACTTGCAGATAAACTGACTTTACTCAAGCTGTAGCTCCTGAAGGTCAAGGAGAATCATTCCTCCTCTTGTCAGTTTTGGGAAGTATTTTTCCCTTCTAAAAACAAACTTGTTTTTCTAATTATTAAAATATTTTGAATTAATTGTACCAACTAGAAAATGTAGAATAGTATATGCAAAGAAAAGAAAAATTATCTTTATTCCTACAATTCAGACCTAGCCAGATATATACACACAAAACTGGAATGTTATACATATTGTTTTGTATCCTGTTTTCTCCCCTAATATTACCTATGAGCTCACATAGTATTAAAAATCATTCTTTTTTTCCCAATAAATGTATTTATTTTATTGTTATTATTTTTTTGTTTGCATTGGGTCTTCACTGCTATGCACGGGCTTTTCTCTGGTTGAGGTGAGCAGGGGCTACTCTTCGTTGTGGTGCGCGGGTTTCTCATTGCGGTGGCTTCTCTTGTTGTGGATAACTGGTTTTAGGCATGCGGCTTCACTAGTTGTGGCACATGGGCTCAGTAGTTGTGGCTCGAGGGCTCTAGAGCGCAGGCTCAGTAGTTGTGGCACACGGGCTTAGTTGCTCCACAGCCTGTGGGATCTTCCCAGAACCAGGGCTTGAACCCGCGTCCCCTGCATTGGCAGGCGGATTCTCAACCACTGCACCACAAGGGAAGCCCTAAAATTCATTCTCAAAAACCTCTCCTCTTTACTTTGTCATGTGGGGTCACTGACAGCTCTGTGATGATCCGTTAGATCAGGAGTTCATGGTTACTCTTGCTGCTTAATGATGATGAAGTAGCCCCATGAAGCTGAGTGTGGATTTCCTTCCCAACGTGGAAGGGGAGTGGAAAAAGTTAGAGGAGAAAGGAAGCACATGACTAAATACAGTAATGGAAGGGTATTCTCTAGGGCAGCGCTGTCCAAGAGAACTTTGTGTGTTGATGGAAATGACCTCTATCTCACTGTCCAATACAGTACCTGCATGTGGCTACTGAGCGCTTGAGATGTGGCTAGTCAACTGAGGAACCAACTTCTACATTTTATGTAGTTTTAATTAATTCAAATTTAAATGGCCACATGTGGCTTGTGGCTACTGTACTGGACAGCACAACTCTAGGGATATCTGCATTCTCAGGTTTAACAGATTTTCAGTAATGTTTCTGATTAAATTCCTAGAGAAAAAACATATGACCCACCAAGAGTTTAAATAAAAGCCAGATAATGATTCTTAGACTCCTGGCATTCAAGATAAGAAGTATATTAGACTCTTTATTACATTTATCTTTCCTTACAAATTTACACTCTAGTCTTGGTAGAAGGAACCAGAGTATAAATACTTCAATAAATAAATAATGGTCACCCAACTCACAGCCCTCATGAGGGCTGATGCACATTGTTTTAAGCTAAACTTCCAGGGCAATTCAGTTCTCCTGCAGGAACCACTTTCCTTTCTGGAAGTAAGAGAAGGAAAAGGAAACACATCAGCTACTTTCTTTCCTGCAGACTCTGGGCCTAGCTCACTGTGTGTATGGAAGTGGCAACAGCATAGGTGGGTCTCCAATTTCCCTACCACTTGATGATGAAATAAAGTTCAATACACAGGCTCTACCTTACACTTATGGGTAGAGATGAATACCATCAGCCTAAACTTTGTCAAGGTGCTATGTCAGGAGCTGTGCCCCTAATGGGTTTGTTTATATACATAGCAGATGGCTTTGCAAAACAAATTCTTGTTCTCCTTTATGGTGAGGCTGAGAACCACCACCAAACTCTGGGCACCAGGAAAAGAGTTGGATGGACAACATTCAGAATCAAGACTGACCCTTTCCTGCGGTAGGTTCTGCCCAGACCATGATGCCAACTTATAGATGCAGACAGCCCACCTGTGAAGCCCATCACAGGCATCAGGAAGGGCCCCCAGAACTAATTCCTCAACCAGAGTGTGGCCTGATCAGGCTGGGCAGGACCCGTTGTGAAGCTCCTTGGAAACAATGCTGAGAGCAATTGCTTCCCAAGACCCCTCAATATCTTCAGACAAGAAAGCCCTTCAATTCCCATGTGATCGGAGAGCATCATTTTAGGCATCCAGGCCAAACACTGTTGTTTTCAGATACTGCCCGCATCTCAGGAGTCATCTGTCCCCTCGACCTTTCAGAAGAAACACTGGCTAAGCATGTGCTTGCCTTTGTTACTGTATTTTTATAAAATGGGGGTTCACAGTATCTACTTCATAAGGTAACCTCAGAGATTAAAGAGGATTAAGAGATGACCCGTGTGAAGGGCTGAGCATGTACCTGCACACATCACTCTACAAATGATTCTTTTCACTTTTCTTCCCTATTCTTCTAATAACACAAACATTTCAACTTTTATGCCTTCATTTAGTCGACAGCTATATGCTAAGCACTTACTCGAGCGCTGGAGACACAGTGGTGCATAAAACATACTCCATGCCTTCTTGGAGTTTATGTTTCAGTGAGAAAGAAAGATAGACATACAAATCAGAAATCAAGTAATACAATTTAATATTATATGTGACAATAAAAAGGAAATTTTCTTTAAGGAATATATAGAGATGCAACTCTTTTCTCTAGACTGCATTCAAGATAGGAAGAGGAAAAAGCTAAAATAAAAAAGAAGTTTGGGCACTCCCAAAACTTTTAAAAAAGAGTAGTGATTATGGTCCCTTTTGTTTGGTCCTGTCTGGTGAGGGTAGATATAATTAGGAGGTCATCCCATAGCTCTGCTGAGGACCAGCCCTGGCAGAGTGGGTTTTCTTTTTTTTGCCAGTGGTACTGATCAATTCGTGCCTGGGTAGGAGAATAAGCAGATGTCAGTGACAGAGGCAGAGCTGGCAGTGCTCAGCTTTTTGGCGGTACAGCTGTTTGCTAGCCAAGTGGAAGCAGGGATGTATGTTTATGAGCTTTACAACTCTTAACCATTTTTCCACAGAGACTATAATTTTGTCGGTTACTTTAGGAAGTGTAGAGTTTTGGGCCTCAGTCATGATTGCTGCATGTAAAGGGGCATGGATAAGCCTAAGTGATGAACGAGAGGGCTCAAATCAAAGAGTTCCAGGGACAGGGACACAGAAAGAAGATGCATGGCCTACTCCCTTTCGCTACCCTTATTTCTTCTTCTCCAACACTCTTATGGCTCTTTGTGCGTTCCCTTGTACTCTCTGGGGACCCTTGCACTCCCCCCTTTAAATACCTTCTGCAATCCATGATACAAGCCAATGAGCAGAAAAGAGAAAAAAATAGATAAGTCTCTGGTAAAGCTCTTAAAGGCTCTAAGAATATGATCTCTGGCATCCCATCTTCTCAGCATGATTTAATGACCTCCAACTTTACTCAGAGAAAGGCCCAGGGAATCATACACTTATTACTCACATGGTACCTTTTTAAAAAACTTTAAAAAACTCCTTCTTAGGCAGCCTCTGATATACCTGTCTTATAAGTAGGTGATTCAAACAAATGTTCTCATTTTATAGACAAAGAGATGGAAGTTGAATCACATGCCTTTAAACCAATACTATGGTTATATGTTATTGTGCAAATAAGAGAAAAGTGGAAAATTCATACAATCATTTTAATATTTAAAAACATCCAGCTATTTGCAATTATTCATGGATCTAGCCTTTATCTTAAAACAAATGGGGAGCAGAGCTAAAACAGTCATCACATACTTTTCTACTAAGTCCAGAGTTTTCTCATTTACAGTCCCTTTGCTTTGGCATTTTTATAGACATTTTGATTAGTGTTACACCAACCCCTCAGAGAATTCTTTCAGAAGGAAGGAGAGGAACTAATATTTATTTGCTCTGAGATAGGCATTATCTTAGGTGTTTTAAATAGAAAATCTTCATTTTTACAACTTTTAAAGAAACTGAAATATAGTTGATTTATGATATTGTGTTAATTTTAGGTATACAGCAAAATGATTCAGATATATATATATATTTTCAGATTATTTTCCATTATAGGTTATTACAAGATATTGAATATAGTTCCCTGTGCTATACAGGAAATCCTTGTTGTTTATCTATTTTATGTATAGCAGTTTGTATCTGTTAATCCCATATTCCTAATTTACCTGTCCCCCACCTTTCCCTTTGGTAACCATAAGTATGTTTTCTATGTCTGTGAGTCTGTTTTTGTTTTGTATATAGATTCATTTGTATTATTTTTTAGATTCCACATATAAGTGATATCATATAATATGTCTGTCTGATTTACTTTACTAAGCATAATATTCTCTAGGTTCATCCATGTTGCTGCAAATGGCAATATTTCATTCTTTTTAAGTTACATCAACTTTTTTTTTTTTTTTTTTTTTTTTTTTTTTTGTGGTATGCGGGCCTCTCACTGTTGTGGCCTCTCCTGTTGTGGAGCACAGGCTCCGGACACGCAGGCCCAGCGGCCATGGCTCACGGGGCCAGCCGCTCCGCGGCATGTGGGATCTTCTCGGACCGGGGCACGAACCCGCGTCCCCTGCATCGGCAGGCGGACTCTCAACCACTGCGCCACCAGGGAAGCCCTACATCAACTTTTGAGTTAAGTAATATTGTCCCCAGTTTACAGACAAGGAAACAAAAAAGTTCAAATAACTTACCTAAATCCTCATAGCTACCAAGTTTCAGAACCAGGACTCAAACTCTGGTCTGTTTGGTAACAGTTCATAGAGACTATTAGGGCTTAAGCTCACAGACAAATCATTTCAAACAAAATCTTGCCATTTGTGTTGAGGTCCCTCTCTGCCAGATTATAGGCAAAGTTACTCAGACTGGATCAACATTTCATAAAATATATACATTTTCATTAGGGAGAAAAGCATTGAATTAATTAACAAAATTGATGAAATTACCTAAACACTGAAAAATTCGAAAAACCCTGAAGAGTAGAAACAGAGACATTTTGGAAATTTCTCTTGGCCAATTTTCTGATTTAGTCACTATTTTATTTCTATCCATTGCATGAACCACCTGGATCTGGGTTCAAAGCCTGGATAACCCATTAACCAACTGTGTGTCTTTGCATAAATTATTTTCCTTCTTGAGCCTCATTTTCTTTTAAAATAATATCTATTTTATAGGGTTGTGGAAAACATTATACATGAGAGCATTTATAAAAGCATCTAGTGCATTCCCCAGCATGTAGTAGGCCCTCAGTAAATAGTAGCAATTATTACTACCATGAAATAAGCTTAGCTGTATTTGTAGATTCTGTATAATGCATATGCAATTCTTAAGCAGTTTATCTCTCATAACCCACCACCCTTAGGTATAAAATGATGCTGATCTTGGAAGTGAAGCCTCCACAGTTTGGTTGTCATTTTTCCCCTTAGCTCCTGGTCTTGGCCAACAACCTCAGCCAGGTCTTCATGTAGTCAGAACTCTACTAAGCTTCCTCCCTGGAAGTGATGGAGAAACCGACTCTTCATTTTAATATGGAGTCTATAAATGGGGAAGCTACAGGAACAGCTCACAGACTGTGTTAGCAAGACAGATTTTTCTTTGGGCTGAGAACTAAACCAGCTTGCAAAGCACTCGAGCTATTTAAGACTGACATTTAAGTAACTACTGTACTAAGAAAAAGGAAAATAATGGAAATAATAACCCTGAACATTCCATTTGGCACATTCCTTTTGAAGGAACCAGGTTACAGTGGTTAGAAAGCTGACCAGTGGAGCAACCTCCTGGTCCCCTAGCCCCTGGTCAGATGGGTTGCAGCAAGTGGGCTTCAAGTTAGACAAGTCCACCTGGTTCCAAGAAGTGGGGCCATTTTCTACAGCTTCTACCACTAGCCTGCAGGCCACAGAGAGATGCATTCTGCACACTCTGGGTGCTCTCCTCTGCTAGTGCACCTCACAGAACCTCACCTGGTCTGAAGCAAGCTGCTAACAGCATTTATTACTGTGAGCCACACTCGCTCTCCAAGTTGTATACCTGGGGTAGGGGAAGAGGAAGATGGTCTGCTACTGATGTCTGCAAAGTTTCAAATAAGGGGATGAGAGTGGGCAGAGCATTTTGCTGAAAAGGGCAAAAAGGAAATGGGAGAAAGCAGAGTGAGAAGGAAGGCATGTATAAAACCCTTTTGGTTAAAAGATGTAATCGATTTTCATTAAAATATCTTCAACCCAACCAAAACACTAATGCGTGGTGGCCTATGGCTTCCAAATTCTCAGAATGATAAGCTGCCGAAGTAAACTAATTGCAATGTGTCTCAGTAATTGCCGTGTGTGGGTATGTACAGTTACAGTAAAATGGTTCAGTGAATCCTGATAATGACAATGCACGTATGGCAATTATATAAAACAGAGATGCTCAAAACCAGAAGACCCAAAGATTCTTAAGATGGATATTAAAGCCAGCTTTGCCATTTACTGGCTGTGTGGCCTTGAGGAAACCATAGCCTCTCTGAGCCTATGAGTCTCTATTGATAAAAGGGGGAAAATAATACTATTGTGGCAGCATGATCCTCATGATAGGGAGGGGGAGAAGCACAGGGAACAAACGGAAAGAGATTCAGTGCCCAGTTGCCCATGATTTGCCTCCTGTACTCCATCACCCGCCTATGACTCAAAAATCTTGGATACATATAAAGCCCAGAATGAAGGGTGGAGGAGTTGGACATTCTTAGTCTGATGGGTGTGTGAAGTAAACACTTTGGCCATGGGTCAAGGTTGAAAGGAATGAGTTGGGAATTTCTCTATGAGAGGGGGTTACTCTGTTACTGGTATATATAACCCTCCTAGGTGGCTTACAAGGATCAAATGAAATAATAAGTGTGAAAATATTTTGCATACAGTAAAACACACTGAAAATTCCAGCCCCTACTGTCTCATTATGAGCCTGGTGTTACTTATCATCCTACATTCTCTGAGTACAAAGGTAAATTGACCCTCAGTTGTGTCAAGCTCTGTTGCATAAAGTTCACAAGCAACCCTTTGACTCAGGAGTACTTGAGCCAAAAACAGAACAAGGAAAGCACGGCAGAGAATGAAGATTTAATTCTATCTGTCCTTGTCCTTCCAAGCATGCTTTGCTGTAAGAAAGGTCTGGCAGAGAAGAGGATTCCAGATAGAGACTAAAAGGGACATTAACATGAAATGCTGCAGCCTCCCCTGAGAGCCATCCTGGTTCTCTACAGCTTTTCGGTTATGCTGCATTTACAGGGCTTCCCCGGAAGGTAAAGGGAGAAGGAAGCCAGAAAGTATTCCCTCAGTCACTGGCCAATTGCTTCCTTTGGATTATCTCTGATAGGGGAAGCACGGTGAGGTGGCACTAAGTCCTACACTTAGGGTCTAGGCCTGTGGTTGTTAAAGTGGGGGCCACAGCATCAGCTCCACCTGGGCTCTACGGCAGACACAGTGAATCAAATTTCTGGGTGAAGGGCCTGGGAGTGTTCATGTTAACAAAGTGTTTCTTACACTAAAGGTTTAGAAGCCCTAAGAACATCTTTACATGATTTTCAATCTTTGGCAAGTTTTCCAAATGGAATACCAACAGGAAAAAACAGAACAGCTCTGAGTTCATTTAAAATGGAGGAGGAGAGCTCTTTGTATGGGCATCTCTTCCTCCTGGGCTCACCCCCAGCCCTTTCTGCTGGACTCTGGGGGCTCTTGGGGATAAAGCAATGATGACTGTCCCAAAGTGACTTTAGATTACAGACATAGATCAGGATGATCTCCCTCCCCACCCCAGTACCATTCTCTTCTTGGGCAAGGTGCAATCACGGGACCTCAGTTGAGTGACTCAGAAGTTCTGGGCTTACTGTTGGTCCCACACTGATCTTGTGGCCTAGACTTCTGCTGTCTAGCTGTAACCAAACTCCCATGTTATATCCGCTCCACTAACTAGGTGATTTCTTGTTTCCCTGAATCCAAGTCTATGACTATACAACTTTCCAGCATTCTAATCTCTCTAAGAGTGGGCACCAGCTCACACTTGCACCAATGGCTTGATTGTTTCTCCTGCTGAACCTCTGCCTCACAGCTAAGTCCTTGTTACATACTGTGAAGCTTCCCCCAAATCTGCTGTCTAGAATATTATAGTGAGATGAAATCTGGTCTTGAAGTAAAAGAAATCTATATAGGTGGGTTTAAGAAAGCAGAGCAGACTCTGCATTTGTAAAACCTGATGTATGTCATTGGATCCCCAAATTCCTGTCACTCCTTTCCATCTGGCTACCAGGAAACTTGCCTTTTCATCTTGTCAAACCTTGGGGACACTGACTCCTAACGTGGATAAGTCAATTTATGATCTGCCATCCTCTGCTCCGCCCCTCCAGCTAGACAGCCTTCTTCCCACTACCACCTGGGGGTCACACTCTGATGAGTATGTCTAGTCTACAGGGTCTTTCCTTTTCTTCTTACTCTCATCCCACTGCCCACCAAACTCTCGATTTTAAAGTATGTATTAGGCATCTCAAATGTGCCATGTACTACAGGGATTAAATAGATGACATGATTCCTTGCCTACACATGGACCATGAAGAATACTGTCTCACGGTTGAGTTCAAAGGTTTTGCTTGCCAAGAACCATTCCTTACATATAAGCTCACGACAGGCAGGGACTTCTGTTTTCTCTATTGATGTAGCTTTAGCACCCCAAGCAGGACCTGGCACATAATAGGAGCTGAATATTTGAGAATGAATAAATGGATGAGTGAGTGATACTTACATATAGAGCCTTTGGTGAAGATACTGATGGTAAGAGGAACCATAACTGAGCTCAAAGATTTTGATCTATGAACTTTGTACATAATAGCCTATCAGGAGTTTCAGAAAAATAAAGTGACTTCCCTTTCTAACACTGAAATTTTCTTTTAATGGAGGAAGAAACAAAGACAATGGAAATACAATTGGCCCTGTCAAGATGACCTGGAGAGTTTTGCTGCTCCAAGCCACCATTTTCTGCTGGATGCCAGGAGGCCACTGAACCTGAAGAGGAACAAGAGTGGGCAGGAGAATTAAGTGGCTCAACTCATCCACAGAACACTTTGCACTCTTTTAGGAAACCATCCCAAGGTCAAGGAGTTTCTGAGTTTCTAATCTGAGTTTCATCTCTAAATAGGAGCAGAAATATATTTCCTACTCTCTTCATAAAGTTATAATGAGGATCCAGGTATTCATCCAACAAATATTTTATTGAGCAGTTTCTTTATAGCTACCAGGCAATGATAATGATCTTGTACCTAAGAGTAATTTATAAAACACATATTGCAATATAAATGTATGTTCTATCACTGACCTCAATGGTATTGATAAAAACCCTACATCAGCCCAGAGCCACAGACACAAACAACCTTGGGGTAAATATTTGGCTAATTCAGATCCCCTGAATCATTCGGCCATTCTGATGACAGAATTTAAGAATCTGAAGTAAAGGGATGTGTGATATGAGATTGGGTTTGTGGAGGAATGTAGGAGAGGAGTGGCTGGTCGTTACACTTAAATGATCTAGAAAAATGCCTGAATGTTTTTACTTCAACAGACTTGCATCTTTAAGGTCTAGTTCTCAAAGCCCTTACAAAAGAATGAAATAGAGAGTTTAGCCAGAGCAGTCTGGTTAGAAAGCAAAAATTTCTGTAATGAGAAAGAGCACTCATAACTGTAAGTAAATCAACTAGAAATTCTAAGGGAACTAGGACTGTTGTGCAACATGGTCTGAGCCCGGATGACCTGAATGGGCACAGATCAAGCCAATTCTAGCGTTTTATTGTTGCTGTTCTGTTTTATTAACACAGTGGTCTTGCTACCAGTAACAACACGTTTCTGATGTGTGTGTGGGTTTTCCCTTTAAGGAAACTCCAACCACAGCTATTCACATTTTTTCTTCTAAACGATGAGTTGCTTATCATATTTACAAGGAAAACTGCAACTAAAAATACAAGAATTACAAGACACGGATTGCCATTAGTATGTTCAGACCTGAAGAGTTCAAATGCGCAGCCCCTAAAATAGACTTATAAGACAATATTTAACTTGATTTTAAGATCTCTATTCATTAGAGGCTAAACTTCATGAGTTTCAGATATAAGACAAAACATTTGCTTCTGGAAAAAATGTCATTGCTTCCCCCAAAGAATGAAAAAGCACTAAATCTGCAATAATGTTCATTAAACGCTTTTCTATAGTTTTTTTTTTTTGTTTTTTTTTTTTGTGGTACGTGGGCCTCTCACTGTTGTGGCCTCTTCCATTGTGGAGCACAGGCTCCGGATGCACAGGCTCAGCGGCCATGGCTCACGTGCCCAGCCACTCCGCGGCATGTGGGATCTTCCTGGCCCGGGGCACGAACCCGTGTCCCCTGCATCGGCAGGCGGACTCTCAACCACTGTGCCACCCAGGAAGCCCCTCTATACTTTTTAAGTTAACTGACAGAGAAGTCACAGTAGTCAATGAAACAGAAATTTTCTGGATCTTTTCCTCCTCTTCAATAAATTTTTGAGTTCCAATTAAGAAAACAAACTGTCATGCTGCCAATGACACAACCTGACTGGCAGGTGAAAGAGCAAGTGAACTACTTAATAAATAATATAGATACCCAAATAGTAGCTCCTGTTACTTAATTCCTATTATAACTGAACTACCTTTAGAGCTCAATAAAAATATTAAAAGATGCTCAGTCACATTATTAACCAAAGGAAAAATCAAAACAACTTTGCTGTACAAATTGGCAAGTATTAAAATGACTGATGGGGGCTGGTGGTGGTGGTGGTGGTGGGATGAACTGGGAGACTGGGATTGACATGTATACACTAATATGTATAAAATGGATAAGTAATAAGAACCTGCTGTATAAAAATTTTTAAAAATTCAAAACACTTAAACAAAAATAATAAATGACTGACAATATCTAGGGTGGGGAAATGAGTGCTCTAATGCACTGTTGATGAGAGTCTAAATTGGTACGGACTTTGTGAAGGATATATGGCATTATCTACCCAGCTTTAAAATGTGCATACCCATTCATCCAGCAATTTCTCTTTCAGAAATATTTCCTAAAGAAAGAATGCAAAGAGATATATATATGTGTGAGAGTACTTGTGTAAACACACAATATACATAAGGAGATTTAATATAGCATTGTTAATAAAAGCAAAAAGTGGAAAAAACATAAATGTCTTTCAACAGTGGAATGATTAAAAAATGAAAAGTTCCCTTAAGTATTAAACTATACAATTAAAAAGGAGTTGATTTACATACATTGACCTAGAAAGCAAAAGCATATATTTTGTTAAGTTAAAAAAAAGTGGGACTTCCCTGGTGGCACAGTGATTAAGAATCCGCCTGCCAACGCTGGGGACATGGGTTTGATCCCTGGTCTGGGAAGATTCCACATGCCATGGAGCAACTAAGCCCATGCGCCACAACTACTGAGTCTGTGCTCTAGAGCCCGTGAGCCACAACTACTGAGCCTGGGTGCCACAACTACTGAAGCCCACGCACCTAGAGCCCGTGTTCCGCAATGAGAGAAGCCACCACAATGAGAAGCGTGCGCACTGCAACAAAGAGTAGCCCCCGCTCGCCACAACTAGAGAAAGCCTGCGCGCAGCAACAAAGACCCAATGCAGCCAAAAATAAATAAGTTAATTAATTAAAAAAAAAAGTAAGTCATAAAATAAAATGCAGAATGTGAGGCCACTTTATAACAGGGCACATGTTATGTACATATACATGCATATATTTCATTTTCAGAAGCATTTTTAAAAGTCTAAAAGGAATACTCACCAATCTTAATAATCATTACCTTTGAGCAGTGGAATTAAGGTGAACATAGGCTGGGAAGCAACTTAAACTCTTTATAAGGTTAAGTACCCTAAGTACCTTTAAAAAAATGAACAGGTAAAATTTTTTTTCTAATTTAAAAAGTCAATAAGAATTTAAAAACTGCATTTAAGGAATGTGCTAAGAATCCAGTAATCCTGGTTTGATGATTTAGTAATCAGGTTTCCAAACAGTTTCTCCCAGCAGGCGTGTGCTTGAGCAAACATGGCACATGAGAGCGTGGGTGCGTGCATGCACGTGGGCACACACACACAGAGACACACAAACACACCAATACACATACACACCTGTGGGGTAACACCACTGGGGGCAATCAGAGGGTGAGCTATCCCTTCCCTACAGGGACCGTGACGGCTCTTAATCCAGTGGTGAAGAACATAGACTGTTGTCAGATGGTCCTGGGTGTAGTCTCCAGCTCTACCATTTCAAGATTAAGAAATCATGGGCAAGTTACTTAATGTTTTAGCGATTCAGACTCCTCAGCTGTAAAATGGGAATAAACAATGCCTTCTTTATAGGGTTGTTATGAGGACTAATAAGAAAGGCACTGTAAACATGCACCATACTGCCTGACACAGGGGGAAAAAAAGGCAAACATTTTCAGCAATCAGTATGCAAAATACACAAGACAAGTGGTTGGTGGGAAATCACTTTGTCTCATGAATCATAGTACCTGTATTGCCAGCAGAATTTTAGCCCTGTAAGGAACCTCATCTTTAATGGTTCCACATTTAACCTTCACACAAAAATAACTCCCAAGCTAACTAAAAACTCTTACAGTACTGTAGCTACAGGCATCACCATGAAGGAGAATGAGTGTGAGCTTTGGGGTCAGACTGTGTTTATAAAACCAGCTCTGATATTCACTAGGTATGTGACTTGGGGCAAGGTGCTTAAACTCTCAGTCTCACCTGGGAGGCTAGAGTATATTAATATTTTTATTAATGTTATTGTGAGGATTAAACAATACAAGTGGAAGTATCCAGCACACCCAGTATCTAGTACACAGTAGAAAAATGACAACGATAATAATAGTTCTAATTAACTGAGCATATCCTGCAGACCAGGCATTTTCTCTCATTCTTACACCAACTCTGAAGGAGAAGTATCACTATCCCCCTATAATACTCAGAATTTAAAAAACAAAACAAAGAATCAAAACAAGATGAAAACAGACTCACAGATACAGAGAATGGGTGCTTTGCAGAGGGGAGGGTGGTCAGTGAAACAGGTGAAGCAGACTAAGAGGTACAAATCTCCAGTTATATAAAAAGCCCCAGGGATGTAATATACAGCATAAAGAATACGGTCAATAATATTGTAATCACTTTGTATGGGGACAGATGGTTACTAAACTTGTGGTGATTATTTCATAATGCATGTAAATGTCAAATTTCAGTACACCCCAAAATGGTGTACATAGTATTGTACACTAACTATATTTCAATAAAAATAAAATAGTCGGGAAACTTAGATTCAGGACATTGCATGACTTGCTCATAAGATTCCAATTCAGATCTGCCTGACTCCAGTCTTTTTCTGCAGACTTTTCTACAGCTTTTTCTACAGCTCACTGTTTCTCTTCCTTTATCACCTTGGGCAAGTCACAACCTCCTCTTCTGGAAATCTCCTCTTCTGAGATACTGTGACCAATTTGAGGGTATGTAAGCTAGTGGCTGGGAATGCTTTGAAAACTGAAAAGTGCTTTCAAAAACAAGGGACTTACACCTACGAGCCCTGGGAATGCCTCAAAATACCTCTTCCACAGGGCTGCCACTGCTCAGAATTTCACTACTTGACACTCAGTACCAGATGTGCAAATACTCATGAGAAGGAGTATTGCATTAAATTTACCTTAATGTATAAGTGAATCACTAAATCATCCTATTTCCTCTAGGGAGAGGTCCCAGGCAGTTGGTAAGCACTGGATATCTAAAGAGACGAACAGGAAAATAAGAGGAAGTGCCCAGAGAAAAGACGGGCCCTGAAAACTTGATTCCAAGTCTCAATTTTGCCAACGGCTGGCTCCACCAACCAGTTTAAGAAACCATGGGCAAAATCCCTCTCTTCCTCCTCCCCTTTTTATTAATTCATATTTATTCAATAAACTTTTATTAAGCATTACCATGTACCAAACATTGTGAAGAGATACGATTCCTGTCCTAAGGAAACTTAGAATTTAGTGATGATTACTTGATTTAGATCTAGTCCTCTAATACCCTTACTGATATATGGGTTTAACCTGTGAGTGTGTGTGCTCAATCACATATGTATATTATTCACAGTTCAATTTTCCATAATTAATCAAACAGCTCTTCTGATTAAGATGACCATATTACATGCCTGTCATAAAACCCAACATGTTGAAATTCTGACTGCACTCATATACACACTTAAATTTAACTTTTGTTTTATAGAATTAGCACACTGTCAGAATTTATCAAGTACTAGGAATGTAAAATTGCTCTTGGGATAATTTTGTAGTAATTAAGTATATAAGAGTAATTAAGAATTTCCCTGGATCTAATCATCAATCCCCAGTACTATATAAGCATTAATAACATCAAGGCTGATACCAAAAATTATTCCTGATTATGACCGCTGATGATAATATCCACTGATAACATCAGAATAACGTGAAGTACACTCATTGGCTCATCCTCCTTGTGAATACGCCACAACTTCCTCAGTGAAGACTATTACACTGTTGATTTATCAATCTGATTTGTCTTCCTGAGATTTCCAGGCAAAGTTGTGACACATGCTTGAGTTCTAAGCAATATAATTTCTAGACTTACTGCTTTATTATTTCACAACCTCACATATGCAGATGTGACTAAATTTCCTGTGGGAGGGAAGTATGTTTATTGTCTCTACAATTTGCCTTTCAAAAAAATAAGCTTTAAACATTTAACACTATAAACTCCCAGAAATGAGATCAGTTATGGCTGTAACCCATAGGGCTCTTCTGGAAAGTACCATTGCACAATCACTGTTAAGTAAACAGCCAACACAGAAGAAGAAGTTAAGCTTGTACCTGCCACTCCATTTCATTTAAGTATCAGTGCTCTGAGGTTTCTTCAGTTTGAAAGATGGTTTGGTTGTTTGGTAGGACAAGCCATTTACAACGTGTTTTGTTCTTGGAGGCCTGTTGGTGTCTGGAAACCTTTTGTTGTCCGCACTGAGGTGGGAAAATGCCACTATTGTCTGGGAGCTCACTGGCCTGCTTCTTCGGGGCCTGCAGGCACACTTTAAATCATGAGAAAGACAGCTCATGAACCACAGGAGCCAGGTCCAGCAGAGAAGGCTCTGCTTTTCCCCCCGCTGCTGCCTTGATATCAAACAGCTCAGGCTGGGGAGACAGCTTCATGGTGATTTTCTAATGAAATCTAATGACTGGATCTTGGATGATGGAAATCTTTGTGTTGGCAACTGGCAACTCCAGAGGGGTGAAAATAGGAGCAAGCAGTGGAAAGTATAGAAACCTAAGAGAATAGGGAAGAGGGGCAGAAAATGGGGGCAGAACCCTCAGAAAGAGGTCTCTAGGCTCTACCACTGATTTCCCAGAGGCAATCAATGTGAATGAATCTGTGAGATAGTTCCATTTTACAGATTAGAAGACGGTTCCAGAGAATCTTTGGCACACCCTGTAGTCTGTCTATCCAATAAACATTATTAACAGAACCTCAGTTTTGTCGAGCATGGCAATGAACTAAAATACCTGTTTTCCCAGACTCCCTTGCATGTGAGGGTGGCCATGGGACTAAGTTTGGGGTACACCTGTCCTTCACTCTTCTCCCTCACTTTTGCCTGAAACTGAGACATCAGCATCCATATTGTGACCGGGAGGATGGAAGCCACTGTTAAAGATGGCAAAGCAGAAAGCTGGAGGAGACTGGTGCACCATTGGCTCCATGGGGCTGCTTCTCCTCCATGCACTGTCTACTTTCAGATGTCTTGTTACATGGGAAGAGTACACTGGGCATGCTGCTATAACATGATAAACAAATCCTGAGAAGCCCTTTGCTCTGTACAAATGTGTATTACAAATAACAGGCTCTTTGGGAAAACCAGGATTGGGACAGACCACTCAAAATCTACGAAACCTACTCATTGCAGGAGTAACAAAATAATCAAGAGAGGATTTGGGCAGCCTGTTCAATGTGGCTGGAGGCTCTTTGGTGGTTATTAAAAATGGGCAAAAATGTTGACTGGAAATGATGGCTTGCAGGAACTGAGACAACAGGTGATAGAACCAGCACTTAGGAAGAACTGTGATCTGCCATCAGCTGAGGGCTGGGCAGGCCAGGTGTGCACCTTTCTGGGGACACAGCCCCTGGGATCATGCTCATTTCAAATTTTATAGAAAGAGAGCAGAAAGGGATTCTGCTTATGCAGCAGATAGGCTGAGGGCTTCTTCATTTTCTCCTTCTCTTGCCATCTCAGCTCCTCTTGCCTAGGAAAGATTGTGTGTGAACAACCAGAGCTCCACATTATTTTGACATCATTCCCCTATCTACCACTTCTATCTGAGTGAACTGGACTGTTTATTTAAGTCACTGCTGTTTGGGTGTTCTATGCAGGCAGGCCAGTATAATCCCAAGACTTAGGATGTAATGTTCCTACCTTGCCCATTCCATTCTCTACACAGTGCCTTGGCTGACTTTCCTAAATACCATGCTGGCCTCTTCACTTGGCAGCATTACACTCAGTGTGGCCACAGATCCCGTTATTAGCTGGTCTTGCAGGTTCCTCAGCCTTCTCTCCCTCTACTCCACGACTGAAGCTGTATATCCCAGCCGTACACCAACTGTCTTTGGCTCATCTCTCTAAGCACACACCATGCTGTCATTTGTGTTCTTGCCTGTGTGCTTTGCTTCCCCCTGCCTGGAATGCCTCTCGCCACTTGGCTTACCCAGTGATCTATTTACCATCAAAACTCTCTTCAGTGAAAGTGTGGAGTCCTAACCACTGGACATGCAATGGACTATTACTCAGCCATTAAAAAGAATGAAAAAATGCGATTTGCAGCAACATGGATGGAACTAGAGATCGTCATACTGAGTGAAGTAAGTCAGACAGAGAAAGAGAAATATCGTATGATATCACTTATATGTGGAATCTAAAAAGAAATGATACACATGAACTTATGTACAAACCAGAAACAGACTCCCAGACTTAGAGAACAAACTTAAGGTTACCAGGGGGGAAGGGTGGGGAGGAGGGATAGACTGGGAGTTCAGGACTGACATGTACACACTGCTATATTTAAAACGGATAACCACCAAGGACCTACTGTATGGCACAGGGAATTCTGCTCAATGTTATGTGGCAGCCTGGGTGGGAGGGGAGCTTGGGGGAGAGTGGATACATGTGTATGTGTGGCTGGGTCGCTTTGCTGTGCACCTGAAACTATCACAACATTATTAATCGGCTATGCTCCAGTATAAAACAAAACAAAAACAAAGCTCTATTCAAGAAGAAACTCTATTCACCTCTAGGACCCCTTCACTGACACCTTCTTCTGAACAAACTGGGAGCCTCTGATACATTCTGTTATTGCATGTATCACATTGCATTGATTAAATGACATTCATGTTTGCCTGACAAAAGTGGGTGACCAATAAACACTTGCTGAATTGAACTTGGCCTCTCCTTGATGGGTCCAGAAGCAGGAAGGTTGTGAAAATACTGTTCTAGGAATTCCCACAGCATTCTAACAGCTTGGAGTGAATAGAGCATTTAAAAAGAAATTATCCATTAGTACCATAACAAAATGTACAAATATCAACTCTCAGGCAACTAATCCAGGCCAAATTCTGAAGCTTGCCCGGGCAAGACAATGGTCCTAAAGAGAAAGAAAAGACTGAAGAACAAGCTTACATGATTGGAAAGAGTTGTCCTTCTGTTTACATCTTAAATAAAAGACTAAAATGTACTAGGAAGTTGCCTTGGAGATGCCACCCAGAGACCTGTAAATGCTACCAGTATTCAAACATTAAAAGAAATGACACCTTATCCACCCTTACTAACGAAGGCAGTAAGAATGGATGAAGTGGATGCAGAATCAACAAAACTGAGCTCTGGTCCCGGGTCATCCACTAGGTTAAGGGAACTTGAAAAAGCAGTGCTATTAATCTTTTCAAAGTGTGCCTTTTACAAAATACCTCGTAATAAATATATACATAGAGCACACAACATCTAAGCTCTTATCAGTTAGTACACCATGAGCAAAACTCAATGGACCTCATTTCCTTCTTCATCTATAAGACTAAAGCCACTCTGAGTACTAACCTTTCATGGCTCTATGTAATGCAACAGCATCTACATACAAGCGTATATTCCATGGATAGATATAAACACATATTTATTTTGATGTGCCTTTGACTTAAAAATGGTAGATTAAGAATGTGGCTTGGAAATGTGGACTTCTTGTTAAAGATGTCTGTGCACTTTGCCAAGGCAGCAATGCCTAGACATTTAATATTCTTCTATGTCTCAGGTCCCATCTCTAAAAATACAGTGATGACATTTTTCTCTGACCTCTACCTGCAGTAGGGAGCACAGAGAGGATGGGGGTGACAACGCTCATTAAAGCCATGAACTTCTTGAAAGAAAGAACAAATATTCACTGTAGCTATCATGTTAGCAATCCCAACACTGCTTGGGGCTTTAAGAATCCACTTTTAATGGGGGTGAAGTTCCTTGTTACCAAGATGCTATATAACACCATCGAGCAAACTAGTGCAACCAAAGCTGAAAGGCACGGCCAATAACAGCAACTCATTTAGAGGGTCTCTGCTCCCCTCACTCCCAGCAGTGTATCTCCCGCTTGAAAAATATTAGATCAGTTTGGGCCCTTATCCTAAGGAGTAGTTGAAGAGAAATGCTCATGCCCAGAAAGTATCACAAAAACATTTTCAGAAAAAATGCTTGAGGCTAAGTCTGCATCTGGATCCCTACTCCCTAAATCCTAGCAGTTGCCCAGGGGCTAATGCATGAACACTCTCTTTGCAAGCTCTTCACTGCAGCCACTTGCCCATCCTCCTGGGAGAAAGTCATGATTTCCAATTTGCATAACTATATCTTGATCTCTTCCAGAAAGGCTTGTTGTATGTATCTGTTTTAGAGCTGCTACTGTCACTGGCAAAGTCCACTGGGGTCCCCGGGAAAAATAAGACACAACCTAGGTGATAAGATAACCTCTTCTTTTGTGTTTACTTTCACTTGCCTATAGCGGGCCTTGCACTTAATATGTCGGATTTGAGTTCCCAGTGCAGAACCGCTGCGCCAGACACTTCAGCTTGTCATGCATTGTGCAGAAGCACTGAGCACGACACTGCAGTTGAAGATGAGGATGGCATGCTATTTGCAGAAATGCTGCACGGGACCCGCAGGAACTCCTCCCACCCCTCGGCAGGAGAGAACCCTATAAAGCAGCCCAGCCTCCAGCCTTTCTGGGAGAGCCTGTGCTCTAGAGCAGGAGCCGGAGCCTCTCCATTCTTTGATCAAAGCATAAAGCTTTCCTTTGCTTCTGAAACGAACTCAGTCTCGTTCTATTGGCTCCAACAACACTGGGCAGGACATTTGTTGGGGAGTAACTAGGGAGGATCGGTAACACTATTAGCAGTTTCTCACTGGCCATGGGAATTTTTAACAATTAAAGTGAAATCAAAAAATAAAACCACAATTTCAAGTTTCAGCTAAACTTGAGAAAATTCATTGTTCAACTAAAAATGAGAAATATGGCAGAAGAGTCTTTTGCCAAGAGGCAGGGCAAAATGATAAGGTAAACCCCATTATCTGTACCCTCGTGTTTCATTATTCATTTGGTGAATGAGAAAGTGTCAATCACTTATTCAGTAAATACTTACTAAATGCCTACTTTGCACCAAGTATTATGCTTGCCCTAAGACTACAAATATTATTCCTATTCTCAAATAGTCTAATCAAGAAAAGGGAGTAGAAGGAAGAACATTAATTAGTTAAGCTCCTGCACAGTACCAGGTGCTCTGCTTGTGGAATTCTCCTAACAACTGATGAGAGAAGGTAGGTAAGACTCCCCTCATTTAATGAAAGTGAACTGAGGCTCAATAATTTGTCCAGAGTCACACAGTTGAGTAGATTGGTATTTGCATTCAAATTGGTCTAATTCCAAAATCTCTTTTAGAATTTCTTTAGAAAGCAGAAAAAAGAAGAAAAAGAACCACCCATTATCCTACCACCATGATTAAAAAAAAACTGTCAACATTTTGGAGAACTTCCTTCCAATATTTTTTCATGCAAGTAGGTTAATTTTTGAAATTTTAAAATGTGTTTTTCACAATTGTAATCAAAGTGTGTTACATTGCATTTCACTGGAATTATGACACAATTGACTGTGAAATGCTCCATTGTTCTATATAGCACCAGAAAGAAAAATCACTGCCAGTTACATGATGCCACTGACTGGGATATGTTCAGATTTCAGCAGTGTTAAAATATGAAGGTAAAAATTGTGTGTCTTAGAATCAGTGACCTATTCTGTATTCCACAAACCCGGAACTCATGTTGTTTGCCTCCTGCCTGTAGGTAAGGGTGGCTTCAGAGCACCTGAATCTCCCCCACATTAGAAGAACTCCTTGTCAGGGTTGGGAGGCCCCCCTCAGAAGACAGAGTGCTCTGTTTGTCTTCCTCACACATTCATTGCTTTACGCATAGTAGGCACTCAAGGAATGTTTCTTGGTTGAGTAAACACATAATAAAGCTTGAGAAGAAATTTACTGACAGAAGAAGGTAAAAATGACCAAGGCCCAAGTTTTGTTAGGGAACGGGGGGTTTGTGTGACTACTATCAGGGAGAGGGGAGAAGCAATGGATGGAACTTTGAGCCAGAGCCAGTGGCCCTGGGCTTTCCAAGATTCTTCCCTTCCAGCAACCTGCCACTCTCTGCATTTTGTCTCCTCGTTGGCTGTCTAGACCCCTGCTTTGATGTTCTTATCCAAACCTAGCTCCATAGTACTGCTTGATTCTGCCATCTTGGGAAGTTATTCACACTTATCCACACAGCTTGAATACTGATTTAGATTTGTTTGGGGATACCATTCCACCCATTAATTTCAAGTAATAACTCATGAAGAGCAAACTCAGGAACCAACATGAGACAGATGGAGAAGAGTCATGTTTCTCAGGTGCTGAAACTCTCAGCTTAAATGTATGGTATCCCTTCTGCTTATACAGAAGGTGTGTCTGTCCCTAGGAAGTAAAAGCCTATGTATACTTTGAGTCTATATGATTTGACAACTCAACTTTCTATAGATGTTCACTAAGATATCTGTCTGAGTCAGCAAACTTGGTTTAAGTAAAGAGAAGAAATTGGTTTAAGAGAAGAAATTAAGCTACACTTAGTTCTCCATGCATGTTCTGGGTTAAACACATTTTGAAAACCATCATGATTTCTCTTGCCTTCCTTCCCTCTTCTTCTTCCATGAACTCATCCAGTATCTATGTGTCTTTACAACACGTGAAGAACTGTGCTAAATTCTCTAAAAGAAAGAACAGTGGGTCAGAAAATTCTGACTTTAGAAAGAAGTTTACACATTACCAGTGAAGACAAGTTTTACTCACAGAGAAGTAAATTACAAGGAGAGAGAGCATAAGTATCAATAATATCAGAAATCCAGGTGATATGCAATCAAGTGTTTAAAGCCAGGAGAGATTACATCCAGCAAGGAGATCAGGAAAGGCTTCAGAGAGAAGTGCCATTTCATCTGGGCCTTGAAGGATGGAGAGGATCTGGGCATATGGGAATGGGGGCAAAGACCTGTGAGAGGAGAGGCATGCATGGGCAAAAGGACTCCTGTTGTTTCCCTTTTACACTGTTTACTGTCTAGGAAACAAGATGCTATTGTTAGGGCCTAACCATGAGGTGTTAAAAGTGCTGGGTCAATGAATGGATCATCACCTTGGTCTGACCACTTGGAGGTGTCCTAAGTCATACCATCTTAGGGTCAAAGCCAGGAAGATACTGCAAGATTTCATGCTGATTAAGTGTGAAATTTTAGAGGAAAGTTATTAAAGCCAAAGCCTGGTGGTGTATAGCAGGACATCTGAAATCCACAACAGGTAACTAAGACACTTGATTAAAAGCAACAGCACAACATCACTTTTCAAAACTCAAGGGACTGTCAGCTACTTGCTTACCATGGACATGGATTCCATTTGGTTGAAAAGAAGAGCTTGTTTCTGGCTGATAAGACTTCAGGTGTGATGCTGAGGGCTGCTGGGTATGGGGAGGCTGTGTTCTCTGCATTATTGAAGGAGGAGCAGGCACTCTCCGGGGGCTGATGTGGTGAGGAGATGGGGCAGAAGGCGCAAACCTGAGGAAACAATTACAAAAGGAAACATAAGAGATGTAAAAAAGCAGGAACAAAGACGAACTCTTCGGGCTTCCCTGGTGGCGCAGTGGTTGAGAGTCCGCCTGCCAATGCAGGGGACACGGGTTCGTGCCCCGGTCCGGGAAGATCCCACATGCCGCGGAGCGGATGGGCCCGGGAGCCATGGCCGCTGAGCCTGCGCGTCCGGAGCCTGTGCTCCGCAACGGGAGAGGCCACAACAGTGAGAGGTCCGCGTACCGCGTACCGCAAAAAAAAAAAAAAAAGACAAACTCTTCAAAGCCAAATTCTAATTCCCTATTCTGGCTATATAAGAGTGTGACAAAAAGCCCTTTAAAAAAAAACTTAAGACTTTTCTCTCCCATTTTTAACCACTGACTTCTCAATTGAGATACTGAAGGAGTAAAAGGGATCAACAAAGGGAAAATCTAGTCACAGTCTGAGTTGTCAAGCTTCTTAAAATGCATTTCAAATACTCTGGGTTTGGTGAAATTCAAAGCACATCTTTGCCAGACCCCTTTTCTGCTAATTTTTAGACCCGTTTGCATTTTAAGGGAAATTTAATCTGTGTGTTTCTGATTCATTTACACTTAGCTCATAAACATTTTGTTCTGTAAGACATATCTGAAGTCCAAAAAGTGTTATAAGACTTTATTATAAGCCTCTCTAGTCCTATTCTCTTTAAACTATACATTTTCTTTTGCCAAGAATAAATTAACTTAAACCTCAAAGGTCAAGTGTGGTTTGAAATCCAGAACCCAAAAGATCTATGTGGGTTCTGTGCTTGGCAAAGAACATTGCCCAGGGTGTAACAGGAACCTCACACACGATTTGGGACATTTTTTGCAGTCACACGGGCCAATCATAATGAGATTATGGCAGTTTCTGAGGTGGGACATACAGGTGTTTAAATAAGGTGACATCATCAACTAACCCGAGATATAAAATGGATAACTATCCATTGATCTTCTAATTGTACAGAAAAATGGCAGGATCTGACTCACTAGGTTTAAAAGGACAGTTTATACTTTCTAACACTGAAGTTCCCTTGAAGTGTACTCGTGGGAACAGTTTTAAAGTTGAACAATGACCATAGACTATCAAAACGACATTCAATCTGCCAGTTCAGTAGGGGGCTGGTGCAAGTGTGGTGGAGAAAGGAGCAGGGACTCTGTCAGTGCAGTGAAAACAAGCATCACAGTGATGTGTAGAAAAACTATATTAGCAATGAAGAGTTTAGTCTCCCCTGCAAAGGCTCAGGTGATTGAAAACCTTCAATAGGCTGTTTCTTACACTGTACAGAAAGACAGGCTTTGTTTTATCCCAACATGTAGATGTCGCCATCTATGTACACCACTTATTTCATAGAAACAGGTCACTTCATTTTTCTGGGCTTTTTGTGTAGGGCCATAGGTGATCAAAGGGAGGATGAACCAGTCAAGTTTATCAAGCAATTTTCAACATTTTGAACCATAGTATTTAACAAGGCAGAGCTTCTACATTTGTATTGCTGCAGTAAGAAACCATGGGATGAAATCCCATTTGTTTTTGCATTCCCCTTGCTGAGGTCTGATAAGACTATGTAAGATGATGTAGGAGCCAAGAAGGGAGGATTTGGACTGGTTAAGTTACGGAGAAGACAATTCAGAGGAGGCTTAAAGAAACTAGCTGGGTTAGGATGCCTGCTTAATCAAGAACTTAGATCTTCACTCAGCTGGAAGAGAATAGTAACTGAGTGTCCTGTGCCTGGTAAATATATATTTTCCAAGCACATCATCTTAACTGGAATTAGCTTGAAAAGATGTGCTGAATGGCCTTGAGGAAAAACAGAGCAAATGAACGCTGGCACTGTCCTGAGAATATCTATGAAATCTTGTATGCCGGGATTCCCCGTATAGAGGCTGTTTTCTTGGGGAACATGTCCTCAATGTGTCTCACAGGCTGCTCTGGGCTTGTGTGAGAGGCAGGAGGAATTGTGAGATCACTGACTTTGGGGCTAGAAGGAGTCCACATCACCAACCAACACCAGAATTCTGTGAACGGAAGATGTCCAGGGAGGGAGGGAAAGGGGTGGATTTGAATTGGAAGGAAACCTATGTCATTGCTAAATAGCCATCTTTGGCATCTCAATTTTGTGTTTTGGGGGCAAAGCAGCAAGATCCTTTGCCTTCTTAATTATATTTCTGTGTTTGGGAATAAAAGATATAACATGCTCTTGGTGTTTTTTCAGTCTTCTCTTCTGGTACCTCTGCCACCTGTCCTTTCTCTTAAGGATTGATGGTGCAGAGATGTGTAGATGGAGCAAGTTGCAGTATTTAGAAGTAGGACCTTAGTATCACCAGCTTGACGGAGGAGAATAATTTTGTTTCACAAATCCCTCCCCCACAGCACAGTAAGTCTGACTCATAAATGAAGGTTTGATTAACAAAGAGTAGAAAATGTGTATGGGGAAGGAGAAGGAAGCAAAGATTGTGAGCAATATAAAACCTTACATTTTTATAATTCGGGATGATGTGACTATAGGGTGAATTATGATTACTAGCTATAAAAAAGGGGTGTATTCAACCAACTAAAAGAACAGAACTCATCTGAGCATTTTAGGTGTCATCTGGAATGTTAATTTTATACAACAGACCTCTATATCTACATTTAGATGATATATCTATATATAAATTATATATCTATGTATCTATCTATCTAGAGAGTATATAATTATATGCTAATTACAAATCATTCTTATCTATTTATTCACACAAGTTTCACACCCTGGCCATTCTCTCTTGGTTACCACATATTACTTAATGTAATAGCAATGTTGACAAAGAAAAAAATGTGGAAGTACATACGCATCAAGATTTTAGCATCATCTATCTCAGATACCTGGGGGGGATAAAAGAATACTCACTGAGCCTTCAACCGACTCTACATTTTGCTTTTTGCTAATTCAGTCTGGATTTTTCACCATGTTATTCAAATAAATAAGATTATATGGTATAAGTTAATATAATTTCAAAATACAGTACGTCACTCCATATAAAGTATTAATAAAAATTTAAATATATACTATTCTAAATGAAATAAATGTACACTTAAAGTAGTCTTTGCTTTGGAAAGGAAAGAATTGGTACAAAAACTCTAACTTTTACATATATAAAGAAAAGATGGAAAGTAACAAGATGTGATCTTGATTGTGATCCAGACAATTTCTAGGAACAAGGAAATAAATAAGAATTTAGCACTAAAAAGCCCAGTGTAAGAAACGAGCGCATAAATGACTGACTTTCAAGTACAGCACATAGAATCAATTTTGTTACTGCCTAAAAACACTACATTGTATTTTACTGAAAAATCTCTCACAATCTATTAACTTAAATTTAATTTTTATAAACTTGCTTACTTTTTAACTAGCTCATAGAAATAGAAAGAGCAAATTAGAATCAAGGAGAGGGCAGGAGAGGAGCAGAGAAGGAGAGAGCCCTACTGTTCAAGGCAAGGCCCTGGGAGCAACCAAAAGCAATCACTAAATCACAGCAAGAGAGATGCCAGGAATGTTATTTAAACAGCCAAAGAGACTCAAGAAACTTGAGTAGTTTGAGGCCATTTACTCCAGAAGCAAGCAAACAAACAAAAAACATGCATGCTTAAACAGGAACTTGCTAAGCAAAACATAAAATGTTATTGTTACTGAAGGTAGAGTAGAAGGGGCCTCGAAATCCCATTTTCTTAGTGTCCTCACCTATTTTCCAACCTAGTCTTTTTAACACGCACACACATGGCCAAATGAATACAGTCTGAATTTTCTGCCCCAAACAGAAAATTTTTCTTTAACTCCAAAGAAGATGAATTAAATTTTTTGATACTAAAATAAATAAACAAATAATTTTGACGCTGAGTATAAACTGCAGTGATTTATAATTTTTCTCCTAAGGAATATCTCATTCCCCCACTATGTCAGGACAAGATGACATCACTCTCATTCATTCTGAGTGACAGCAGTGTCCAAGAGCCAGAAGACAGACTGTCTGAAGTCTTTCTGGGTCCAACTCTGTTCCCCAGCGGCTGATCTGCAGTTGACGTTTCACAGATTTCATTTGATATAGCTTACCAGTCTCTTCTTTGGCCTTTCATACTTCTTTGAAACAATAGAAGATTGTTATGTAAAAATGCACACAACAGAATTTTTTAAAAACATCACTGCTTACCAGAAGCAGATCACACAAAAGCAAACCAGAGAATTGAGTCAACCATTTCCATTCATTTAGTGGAGGAGTTTATATAACCTTAGCATAAGCCATGGTTTAATGGTTTGCAAAAAAAAAAAAAAAGAGACAGAGAGAAGGAAAAAGGTTTTAAAGTGCTCACCAAAGATCTGGGGAAAAAATAAAAAAACGGGCTTCCCTGATAGCGCAGTGGTTGAGAGTCCACCTGCCGATGCAGGAGACATGGGTTTGTGCCCCGGTCCGGGAAGATGCCGCATGCCGCGGAGCGGCTGGGCCCATGAGCCATGGCTGCTGAGCCTGCGCGTCCAGAGCCTGTGCTCTGCAACGGAAGAGGCCACAGCAGTGAGAGGCCTGCGTACCACAAAAATAAATAAAAATAAAAAAATAAATTTAAAAACCACCTTGGAAAGATTTCTGCAAATATTTATCTATACCCACCTTGGGAAATGTCTGATTATTTGGGGGTATTTACTTGGCTATGCTCCTTCTCTTTTGTGGCCTGCTCCCACCCTCTGTTCACATTGAGCTTCCCAACCTTGCAGTGATGTGGGCCAGAAGCAAAGAGCTCTCCTGCTGATGCAGTACTCAATCTTAGATTGTTTCATAGAACAATAGGTCCCAATTGAAACACATACAACTGGTGAGGTTCATGTGCAGAGAAATTGCAAATGGCAGGAGAAGCAGACGGCTGTCGTAGAAGACAGATGGAGTAGAAGTCAGACCCCCCGGCCTTGGAGTGTGGCTCCATCCCTTACCAGCCGGGTGATTTTGAATAAATACCCTGATTTCTCCCAGCCTCAGTTTTAAGTGCAAAATACAGTTAACCTCGACTCTTACTGGGGATCATAAAATCTGAGATAACATATTCATTTATTCATTCAGGAGGTATTTACTGAACACCAACCAAGTGCTCCGAGTGCACTACGGAGAGAGTAACACATGACACAGATCTCCGTGTTTGTGTAAGAGGAAGCAGGCAATGAACAATTTTAAACCCACAAACTACGTATTGAGCTAGAGGAAATGAGTACTACAGAGAAAAATAAAGGATGCAGGTGAGGGGCGGGGTGGACTATGAAAAATTTTAAATTAGGAACTCACAGATATCCAAGTACTTTAAACAGAGAATGTCTGACACCTTTCAGATGATTGACACATGTTTATGGAATGACTGCTCTAAACAGAATGTACATTTAAGGTATCCCTGATTTAAAATATACCCAATGCTTGAGAGCTGTCTAATAGCACTGTGTTAGAATATCTATGAAGCTCAAAAAATTAAAAAACTCTTAGCACTCTTTTCTCTCTTGACTATGGAAAGAGGCTCAAAGAAGGTGAGGCTTTTACTCATCTGGATAATTTCCTAGTTCCAGGAGCAGTTAGTTGTGGTCTTCTGTAAGAGTCTCATTTTTTTGGTACCGGCTTTCCCAACGAATTATCCTGAGCTCACAAATCCATACAATCACAGAATACTTGAGCTGAAGGGCAGTGGAGCACCACTGTATCTAGCCCAGAGACATGAAATGATTTGCCAAAGTCACACAGCTAGTTCTCCAGATACCACTTTATCCCAAGAAGGTAAGACATTCTCTAGTGAAGATGCAAAGCAAGGCAGAGAGATGGCTTGAGGGAGGATGGAAGAGGACTCTTGTGGGCATCTGAGGTTTTTCTCCTCATCACCAGATGATGGGGATGGGGGTACCAGCAACCTACTGCCTTTAAGAATCTGACAGTGTGGGCTTCCCTGGTGGCACAGTGGTTGAGAGTCCACCTGCCGATGCCGGGGACCAGGGTTTGTGCCCCGGTCCGGGAAGATCCCACATGCTGTGGAGCGGCTGGGCCCGTGAGCCATGGCCGCTGAGCCTGTGCACCCAGAGCCTGTGCTCCGCAACGGGAGAGGCCACAACAGTGAGAGACCCGTGTACCGCAAAAAAAAAAAAAAAAAAAAAAACTGACAATGTGATTCCCCAGTTTGCTTTGGTGAATTTGCTGATTTCTAAACTGGGGTTCTTTGTGCCCAAGCCAGGCTTATACCTTTAGTCTTTCCAGCTGAATAACGCCTTTCAGTTACACTCTTTCCCTTGTGTATAAATCCAAAGTATTTCTAGGTCAACTAACAACTGTATTTCTTCAAACAAAATTTACTAATAGGCTGTGTTGCAAATCAAGCACATGTCATAAATATGTCTCACTTTTCTTCATTCGTACTGTATACACAAGCAGTGCAAGCCATGTGGGACTGTATGTTTTAGCACTGCTTTGGGGGTTGACACTCTGAAAAGAGGTGTTTTCATGGTCAGCTAGATTAGATGTTGGTTGGTATATGCTTTGGATAGTTACCCCCCGCCCCGCCTTCTTTCTTCCATGGGGGTTATAGACCTCCCAAAGAAGGAAGAATGCAACAGAACAGCTAGTTTCATTGCATTCACATGAAAAATATTATTGATTTGCTGCCAGGGAGTAGAAATAATGAATAGAAACTGGTCTATGGCAGATTTGGGGAGGTATTCTTCATTCCCCCAAAGAATTGTGGGGTATCATCTGTAGTGGTTTTAAAATTCATCTGTGAAAACTAATCAATGAAAAATGGCTTTAGCAGTTGGCTGACTGCAGAGGGGGAAAAAAGGAATCCTTTTCAAAACCTAAAAAGAAAAGCACAGTTTTAAGGATTACACATCTGATTTAACATCTAAAAAAACCCCCCAATGATAATACCCCACTTTGTATAGCCAGACAGTGCTCCATTTTAGTAGTCTTTAGTGGTCTTTAAAACGATTTATGAATCACTTCATGAATTCCTGGCTGAATCATCTGGGTGACTATAGTATCTACTTATACTTCCCTTCTGTCTCACAAAAGAGACACTTGGACTCAGTTCAATCCAGATTTGTCCCCGAATGAATCACAGCACGTTACTGGGGGAACTGCAAATTGAATTCTGCTTCTGAGACAATCAAGACCAGCTTTCAGAAATGAAGAAACAGCCTTGGGGAAGTGTGGGTAATTGCAACACTGTCCATCTGGGCAGGACCAAAGCAGGCCAAGAGCTGTATGTCCATCTGCAGACTCTGTTCCAAACTAGTCGAAGAGCTGAAGCCATCCCCAGGAAGGGCTTAGTGTTTCTTTCTCCTTACAAGAGTCTGGGTCAATATTAACTACAAATAATTTATCACATTGGACGAGACTAAGACTCAAAAATGACTGCCTGAGCCTCCACAGAGCATGACAAAATGAGGGCTGTGAAGTTGGCTATAGGTGAAATGATCACCAAGGCTTTCTAAAAAAGACATATATATATTATAATGAGTGAGTGCTTGTGGGAAATAGAAAGGGTAGAGTGTTCTGGAGGAACGTTTCTCCACTTGGGTTTCGGGAGTAAGTTGTAAGTCAAGAAAACAAAGTAATCAATGCCCAAGGCAGAGAAGTGTATTTTTTCTTGTATACAGTGACATACAGCCCACGGTATCACACTATTATTCCCCTGTGGAAATGCAGAGGGAGGAGGAGAGGACATCCAGGATATGTTACAAAAATGAATTATGCAGGACACATTTAACCAAGAGCCAGGTTTTTTGGAATATCTTGACTGCAGAATTGGCTGTGACTTGGTTGGTTGTCTATTTCAGAATCTGATGTGATGGGGAGAAAGGAAAGAAAAGTCTGATTCTGCCAAATCCTCTTTACAAAAAAAGTGCCAACCAGAAGAAAATTTATCCAGAGTGGTCTTAGACATTTCATGTCAAAAAATTCTGCGGTGAAAAAAAATTCTGTAATGATATCGTCCCTTGGGCAGCTCTGAGTAGGTCAAAGCAAGGGGATTAACTCATAGTCCTGTGGCAAAGGGAAGACTTTCTCTTGTTCAGCACAGTGCTAGGCATAGAGTTCAGTCTGCTTTGAAATAGAAAGCATTAGGTGAAAGAAAAACATTCGGAAGAAAGTGTGATGAGAATGCTAGATGAGAAATGAGAAAAAAGTGTTATTTTTCTCCAAACGTGAGAAAGAGAGGTATAGGTAGATTAAAAAAAAGCTTCTTGCATACCTTTCTCATGGTCACAAACTGAAAACACGAGTCTCTTGACGACATCAGAAGAACTTTTAGAACTAACTTCCAATGAAGTACTCCTGCCAAGTACAGCCAGGTGCCTTTGAGAGCCACTGCCAAATGAGACCTCAGAAGTCAATATAATCCATAAATTTGAAAAGAAAGTAGCTGGGTGGTGGTTTGCTCAGTAATAACATGTGCTGTTTATATGTGCTTTTTTTTTCTTCATCTGAAGGATGTCAGGTTACTATTGTAATAACCACAAATGAATTTTCTATACCTTCTCTTGAAGACGAGACTCAACAATTGGCTACAGAAATGAATGAAAAGAAACAGCATATAGGGCTTCCCTGGTGGCGCAGTGGTTGGGAGTCCGCCTGCCGATGCAGAGGACGCGGGTTCGTGCCCCGGTCTGGGAAGATCCCACATGCCGTGGAGCGGCTGGGCCCGTGAGCCATGGCCGCTGGGCCTGTGCGTCGGGAGCCTGTGCTCCGCAACGGGAGAGGCCACGGCAGTGAGAGGCCCGCGTACCACAAAAAAAAAAAAAAAAAAAGAAACAGCATATATTTAAAAATTCACAATTAGAGAAGGGGTCTTGGCTCTTACAGATGGAAAGAGCATCAAATCCTCAGATGTTTGCTACCATTTTGTATCTTCAGCACCTCATCCAGTACTATGCAAAGATAATTAATAAATGTTGGCTGTTGCTGTTGAAGAAATACTCTGTTGAAGAGACCACTGGTTCCAAAGACGTGGCTCCCAAATTAGTGCCAATTCTTTTTCTTTTTTTTCCCTCGGTACGTGGGCCTCTCACTGCTGTGGCCTCTCCCGTTGTGGAGCACAGGCTCCGGACGTGCAGGCTCAGCGGCCATGGCTCACAGGCCCAGCTGCTCCACGGCATGTGGGATCTTCCCGGACCGGGGCACGAACCCATGTCCCCTGCATCGGCAGGCGGACTCTCAACCACTGCGCCACCAGGGAAGCCCAGTGCCAATTCTTGTGTCCAGGTGGATGGTACCTTTGTCGAATTGGTGCAAATGGCCAGTTGAATATTATATTTGTCCAGAAACCAGTTTCTGGTTCTGAGGGGAGAACATCTTCTTCAGGAGAATGATTCCAACCATTACTCTGAGGAAGATGATTAAAACAGAGAAAAGTTTTTCTCCTTGCAACTAAACAGAAAAGCAACTAAAGATTATTTCTCAGAAGAGGAGGCAAGAAGACTAATCCAAAGAACTTTGTCTCTTGGTTTCTGCTCACTTCAATAGACTCCTCACCACTAATGAACAAACAGTCCTTCCCTTGAAAAAAGATGTAGTTTCTTAGGAGCCCATTTCTCCAACTATCCCCACCTGAGAGGGGAAAAGATGAAGGTGATCTCCAGATCACACTGTTAAAACATTAAACAGAGGCTTTCCTTGGAACAGCCTTTTCTACATCAGAGATGAGGCACTTTGTAATATGTGGATATCTTGACTCAGGCTAGAATGGCTCGTGGGCTTTCACTTTGGGAATTCTGGCTCCCTATGACTTGCTGTTTCAGAGGAAGCATATGAAAAGAACACATTGCCACATTTGAATACTATAATGGCTTAGCGAACTCCATGTTGCTTCACGCTAATGCACTAAAGTAGAGGTTTCAAGAAAAGGAATTCTATTTTACCTCAAGCATTCCTTGTTACTGTCATGACTCACTTTCCTGATTGAGAATCCAAGGGGACTAAAAAAACATCATCTTGGGCTTCTCATGAAGTGGATTTGTTTGGAATGTGGGAACGCAATAAAGATGGCTGATTTGGCATTCAGAGGTGAAACAACTTCATTGGCACTTAAAAATTATAGTTCCTTTTACAGACCTTCCAATAGATGGCTTGTAATGTGCATTTATAATTAATCTAAAATGATGATTTAGTGCATTTCAAAATTTAAAATCCATGGAAAACAAACTGATGTGAACGAATACTTGAACCACAAGTCAAGCCATTTGTTTGCTGGAGTGACACGTGTATGCCCACATCAGCATCTCCTGCTTCACCATGAAGCGACACAAAGGAGAATGTGGAGATGGAAGTGCATCAATCAGCTGCTCAGGGTTACTGCTGCCTTTCACACTATAAAAATGAGTTTGGACTTTATTCTAAGTATGGTGGGAACACAGATGTGAGCAGAAAATCCTCAATGATTCAATTTACGTGTTAAAGGGCAGCTCCTGTTGTGGTGTGGAGCAAAGGCCAGGTGTGCTGGTAGGGTGAAAGTAGAAGGTTGTGGGTAAGCAAGACTGGATGTTGGGAAACCAGTTAGGGGGCTGTTGTACTTGAGAGAGGAGGGGATACTGGTGAGCTGGGTGTGGAGGAGTGGAGCTGATTAGGCTTCAAATGTATTTGAAGGCAGAGCTAATAGGACTTACAGGTTAATTCTATATGAAAGTGCTTGGGCAAAGGGAGGAATCAAAGTTGACTCCTAGGCTTTTTAGGTTTTTAATAGTAAGCTGAAGACAGCCATGTAGACCTAGCTCATTATTTTCCTCCATTATCAAGAAATATATTGGACTCTGGTAATTAGGCTCATAAAAGTTTCACAGACCACACTGCATTAAGGAGCCTGGGCTTTATGTAGAGAACAGGCTTTTGTGTATTTGGCTAAGACAGGTGCCCTGGTGACTCTGGCATACATTTCAAAGGCCTCCATATCCTGTTACCCACCCAGAAATTTAAATGAGAGATAGATCAGGGTGGGCTATGGCAGCTAGTTCAGCAATGCCTTGTTGTTGTTGTTTTATTTTTCTTCCAGAGGAGCCATTCACAGTCATTAGGTAGGTAAGAAGAAAGTAACAAATATCACCAATTTCCCTGTACGTGTAACTATTACGATTGAGTCAGGGTGGCGTATTTATAAGAAGCTATTAGTAAGGTGAAGACCTCTGTGAGAAGAAAGGTCATTCCAAAGGCCAATAACCCCACTGATATTTTCCAGAGAGGATGAAGCATGGCTGTGCTCATGGATCAATATTTAAGACGTTTTAAGACTGGTGGGCTATTCTGCCCTGGAATAAACATCAAGAAGTACCAGGAATTTTCCACAGATTTAAAGAAAACAGAACAGAAAAAGGACCTCAAGCTTTTCCGTCTAAGATACAATGCTGTATCTCCATTTTCAAGTCTAGGATATTGGAAGTTTCTGCCTCTTTGTGCTCACAGCATCAACATCAGGAACAACATTCGTTACATTCAGCAATTCTCAAGTAGACGTGTGGTGGGGAGAGGGGTAGATTTTGGACCCCACCTCTCTTAATCTTGAACATCTGTGGAAGTCTCTTTTCTAGAAAGAAACTGACCCCTTAATGGGATGTTAAATGTGGATAACTGTTTTCTGAATATAAAGTGCTGAAGCCCAAAGAGAAAGAATGATGCTCTTGGCCACATGACATTAGGTGAGCATCCTATCAATAGACTCTAACAGAGGATGATGTAGATGCCAATACTCAGGCCGATAACAATGGATATTTGAGGCTTATATTTATTTTCTGACTATGGCTTTTCTCAGTTATTTCAGTGATAAAGATCGACAAGCTTTGTTTGTTTGTTTGTTTTGCCAGTGTTTGTTGCCTTATAAGTCAGCTATCTATGCATGTGGGAAAGGGTCTGTAACACATATCAAGGAGCCTCTGAGAGCAGTGCTCACTGGGTAAATTGCAACTAAATTATGACACATAGCAACGTGGACACTTCTTAATAATACTCAAGTCTTCTCTTTTATAATAAGAACAGTGAGGCCAAGTTATTGATATTAGAGCTCTAACTTTCAGATGTTTGGCACTTTGTCTCTAACATGGAGGTAATTTTTTTTTGACACTGACTCTTCAAAATCTTCTTAAATAGGTCATGACTATATAAACTACAAGCTTGGAATTGCAAGGGGCAAAACTGTCTTTACAAATTGTGTTAAAAAGGAAAATAACACAAAACCCATTGTGTTGCCTTATCAGTCTAGGATATGGAAAGGACAGCCTTTGTCTGCTTGAGGACCAGACAAATCATTCGTACATTCTTCATCATTTCTTCTTCTGTTGGGCACAGAATATGTTCTGAACTCTTGCTCGGTGGATAACAGGATATGGAGGCCTTTGAAATGTATGCCAGAGTCACCAGGGTACCTGTCTTAGCCAAATACACAAAAGCCTATTCTCTAGATAAAGCCCAAGCTCCTTGACGCAGCTCATGAGCCTCCTACATTTATTTATGAAGCTCCGTCCTCGCTTGTTCTCTCTCCTCTTAGCTTTTGTATATATGACGTTGCCTGGCCGGGTTCTATAGACCTTCAGATTTCAGGGAGATATTTTTTCTTCTATTCCTGCCTCCCCAATTTTGGGTTAGGTACTCCTTCTGTATGCCTCCACAGCCTCCTGTAGTGCCCCTTCATAGCATCCAAAATTATGATCACCTATTGACCAGGTTAGCTCTTGCTGGACTAGGTACTTTGAGAGGGCCAGGCTCCTGTCAGCCTCATTGACCACTATGTCCTCAGTGTCCAGTATATTGCCTGGTGCCCAAATACCAGCTGACTGAATGATTCAATAAATGAATGAACCTCAATGTTAGGACTGATTTTGATAAACTTTAATATTTTGTATGATGCTTATGATTTTAGCCATTATTGCACACATACTAGAAGATTAAAAAGAGAGAGAAAAGATTATGTGGAGAGAGAGAGAGAATGTGTATGTGTGTCTGTCTATGGAAAAGCTGAGTGGGTGAAGATATCAGTGTCCCTGTTTACTAAGAAAGTCCTACGGTGGGAAGGACAGCAAAGCAGCAGGCCTAGTTTTGAGCTGTTCAGATACTACAGATGCAAATATGTGGGAATAGTTAGTATTGAGCATCTAGTATTAAAGACCACAGGAAAGCAAAGGGAACCCCAGCAATGGGTGATGGCAAGAGACTCCTAGCAGTGTGTGTGTGTGTGTGTGTGTGTGTGTGTGTGTGTGTGTGTGTGTGAACATATGTATTAGAGCAACTATGTATTGTATAGAAAGAAGTATGCAGGTTACATAAGATACTGGAACTTTGAGGTCACCATCCTTCAGACCAATGAATCAAGGGGAGTAATCCTTTCTAGGAATCTCCCACCTGGGCAGTGGGAGTTGGCAATGACCCCCTGTTTCCTAGGCATTCCCCTCACTGGTCCTTTTCCCTTGTCAAACTTGCCTTAGCATCACAGGAACCCTGGAGGTTACAAGGAAATTTTGGGCTCCTGCCCTCAAAGAACTAATAATCCAGGTAGCAAGTGGACATCTGGGAAATGGAAAATAAATGAGACAGATTTAACTGGGGAGCTGCAAGAGGCAAGGAGGCTTTCTGGGCTGAAAACTAAGCCAAGCCCCAGGCTGATAACATTTAGTCAAGAATAAGATAATGAGGGAATATCCTTATTGTCTCTTTAGGTAGAGAAAGATCCTGAATTAAGATGCAGAAAACAACCAAGCTAAGTCAGTGAGCAGGTTGGTTTGACTAGAGCTAAAGAACTTTACATGATTGCAAAGACATGACATAGAAAACAATTGCTATCTTTAACCCCTTGGCATCCAGGAAAGCTACAATATGTTCCCAATGGTGAATAAGAAAATGCTATCTGTGAAGACCAGCCCTGGGTACCCAAAGGCGTAGAAAGACTGCACATATATCAAAGTCCCTAGAATTCTAGCAGTATCACATCTGATATGAATGGAAAACAGTAAGGCTTCCCAATACTTCATACAGATTCAAGAAACTGACATTCCTTATTTAGCTAAGGTGTTTAGATTACTTTCTCCAAAAAAACTGCCCCTAACATTCTCTGCTGTTCGATTCCTGTACTAGAATGCATTCTCTACGGGGAGAGCACATCCTTTCCTTGTTTTCAGTCTTCTCTGGCTCAGAGGTGGGGCTTGTAGGAAGCCCTTTACATGTCGCTCCACTCTGGTAAATCCACAAGTCCCCCTAAACTCTGTCACTTATACAACAGAGCACACCATATTTGTGGCATTCTTTAGAAGGGGAGAGGCAGCCAACATGCTCTTGAACAAGATGAGTGACACAAATCCAGCTGACTTTTTCTTGGGATTGCAAGATTTCTCCATCTCAAAAAGGGACTTCCATCAATGTTTGTTTTCTCTCGGCTAAAAGACATACTTTGAAACCCAATAAATTAACACTTCCGAAGACGCCGAGTTCCCACTGTCATAAAGTACCACTGGCTCGTTCAATATGACATAGTAAAACACCACTTCCCATAATAATTTTAAACCAACATTGGGTGATGTGGTGTGGTTCAGCTTAAATCACTGAAATGATGTGTCATTCAGATAATATTTCAAAATAAAAATGGAACCTCATCAAATTGAGAGAACTTGCGTTTACTTTATTTTACGGTGGTAAGGATCAAAGAAACAGATGTTAACTGGATAGATGTAGTGGACCTTTCCTGACTTATGACAGTGACTCAGCCCATTTTATTAACAATTTAAAGCTAAATAAATGATGAATCAATGCCCGCAAAGCAGGGGAAAAAATGCCAGTTTCTCACTAAAAATCGCAAAGTGGATAAACTTATTTCCGTTAGGAAAACTGCTGGGGTTTTTACTGGGGAATTTCCCAGGCAAACAGAGGCAAAGATATATAAACCCAAAGCGGAAGGTAAGCACATTTCCTCTTAGTGTTTTTATGCTGGACATTAGTGCAAACACAGTGAATAATTCAGGGCTGTTTCTCCAGTCATCCTCATCTCCAAACCTGATTGGAAGAGATAAACCTCCACGCCCTTGCTCCTGCCAGCTGGGCTGGCATAGGAATGGGGCTCACATCCTGTGGGGAGAGCAGAGCAAAAAGGCAAAGCCACAAAAGTGAAAATATCCACTTCATTCACCCAGCCATGCAAAGTACACCACCTTCCTCTGCCTCTCCATTTTCCCTTCCATGATTATATTATCAGCCACTGCAATCATCTGACAACATCCTCTGGCTTACAAACCTGAATCTCTCAGCCATGCCAAGGTTGCCTGTCCTTATGCCATGTAACAAGCTAGGTGCTTTACCTGCTTTGGTTCGTCTAATCCTAATTCCCCATGAGTGCAAACTAAGGCTCAAAAGAGCTAAGGAACACCCCATCACCTATGTGTTATTCCTGCCCTAAACGAACAAGTTTATTAAGGAGGAAAAAATATCAGACAAGTCCAAACTGTGGAACATTCTGCAAAATAAATCTCCTCAGTTCTTTAGAAACTGTCAATGTCATGAAAAAAGCAATAATAATAATAATGAAGAAGAAGATGATTTTTTTTTTTTTTTTTTTTTTGGCGGTACATGGGCCTCTCACTGTTGTGGCCTCTCCCGCCGCGGAGCACAGGCCCCGGACGCGCAGGCTCAGCGGCCATGGCCCACGGGCCCAGCCACTCCGCGGCATGTGGGATCCTCCCAGACCGGGGCACGAACCTGTGTCCCCTGCATCGGCAGGTGGACTCTCAACCACTGCGCCACCAGGGAAGCCCCAAGATATTCTCTCAGATTGGTTCAGAAACAACAGGGAAGCAAGCAAACAGACAAATAAAGGATCTCTCAAGTCAGAAAGAGAAAGAGACAGAAAGAGAGAGAGAAGGTGGCAAAATGTTAACAATGGGTGCATATGGGTGCAGGGTATATGGGTGTTCACTGTGCCGTTCTTGAAATTTTTTAATATGTTACCAACATTCAAAAGACGAAATTGAAAAAATAATTATAAAATAAAACAAAATGAAATGTTAAAAACAAACCCAGAAACAACCCAAGCAGCAGGAGCATCCACGGAACACATTCAAACAATCAGCAACTGTGAGAGCCGGGATTTAATCAGGTGTTTGGGTGGTTGTTGTTTTTGACTCTAATAATGGTTAAAATCTTCTTCTACATTGATTCTTTTAAAGGCTGTGTACAAAAAAGAAGACACACAGATTACCTTTTTCTTATATTCTTGTAAAGAGTCTTTATAACTACCAATAAGATGAGACAAAGAGGAGGAAGTCCCTATGGATGGTTTCTTAGCTTCACTATCTTGTAGGGTATGATGCTTGGCCAGGCAGAATGAAATGGGATGATGAAAAGCCCACGGATAATATCATTTAAAACTCAACTGGGAACTAAATAAAATCCTAAAATGAATAAGCTCATCTGAACTTACAGAAATACATCCAACAACTGGCAAGTCTGTGAACTTAATAGATGATTAGCATTTGCACTGCTTTGCTGACAGATCCTGTGAGAGAAGGCTAATAATTTGTTTACACATAACCATGTACATAGAAGTGTTAGGATTAAGTCTAACATATTCTGATCCATGTTTCAATTGCCTACCAGACACATCCACCTGGACGTTTTACAGCCACCTGAAAGTCCAAACCCTAAAGTCCATTTATTATCATTCCTTCTTTCCCACCCTCACCTCTATTCAAAACCCTCTTTTCCTTTGTTAACGGCACCATTTTCCATCTTGATGTCTCGGGGTGTAACTCAGGAATTAATTTTGGTCCCTCCTGTTTACCCCACACATATATTTATAATTAGTGATTCTGCCTCCTAACTAATCGCCCTTGAATAAATTCTCCATCCTGACTGCTTTGCCTTAGCTCAGGTCCTCATATTGTTCATAAGGACTTCTATAATAACCTCCTTATTTTCCCTACCTTTCATCCCTGCTTCAAACCTCAATTACTTTACCATCTTGTCACCTGAGTTGCTTCTCTAAAATGACAATCTGATGTGTTTCTCTCCTAAGAAAGGGTCTATAATGGTTCTTCACTTCCAGTAGGATCAGGGGTAAAATCTTCAGCGTGATTGTTCCCCATGAGCCAACCCATTCTCACCTGACTTCATCCGCCATGTCTACCTGATGATGCCACCTGAGTTACTGGCACCTTGCTCCCTCCATGTGTCCTTCCCCCTCTCATGTCTTACATATGTTCCTCTGGCTACCTTGGATGCTCTTCTCCATTTATCCACCTGGAAGAGTGGTGGATAAATCTTCCTGTAATGCCTAGATCACTCTTGTCTTTCTTTTCTCCCCCTCCCCAAGGCAGAGATAGAGCTTCTGTGGCACCTCTGTTACATCATTTATCCAACCAGCATTACTATATGTTGTTTGCATGTCTGCCTTCACTACCAAATCCTATAATGGCAGGACCAGGTTTTCATCATCTTTTCATCTTCAGCAAAATGTACGACACATAGCAAGTATTCAACAGATGCTTATTAAATGAACAGATGTATTAATAAAGGGTAGGCATAAAATTTAAAAATATGGCTTAGTGGACTTAAAAACACATTAAAAAACTCCTAGACCAGGCCAACACCAACAAAACCACAGACTGCTGGTGAAATCAACGATTCAAAACTTTTACTCCAGTTGCCTATTCAACCCATTATTTTGTCTACCAAATGCCTACTATTCCAGGATTGCATAGGGGTGCCCACAAGAACTTTTTCCCGTGGATGTCTAGGTCAATTCAAGCCAGATGACGAGTGGAGAGGAGAATGAAAGAAGTAGCATGCTGTCCACACCACTGGAGGGCTGGGCAGTCCAAAGACAGGGACCGAAGTGTCAAGATTGAAAAATTTTCTCCCAGAAACTCTTTATGAGGGTGGTATCAACATAAAGTATTCAGTGAACAGCCCCTTTCTGGTAGTGCGTATAAAATCCTGTGCCCTTTTATGCTATATTCTTAAGATAACACCACTGATCTATGTGCTGAAGGTACCACCTTACTTCTGGAAAGCATGTCAACCTGTAGGGACATTATCTTAAAATTGAGTCCCTGAAACAAACTGAGGAATGACAGGAACATTCTGATGCATCTCCCCAGCATCAGACACTTCAGTGGGCTATTGCCAGTATCTTTATTTTTTTTCCCATGGAAAATAAAACAGATAATGAGATATTCGGTTCACGTGTTTTGTGCATGTACTTTTAAAATGTCACCTTTGGGTAATTCAACCCACCAATGGATTATTAATAAACTTCAGCAACTGTCAAAGCTCTTCTTGGTGGAGGGAGGTTTGGCGGTGCCACCTATTAGAAGAGAGAGACGGATGGCCTTACCTCTCAGCTCCCGCGTCCGCAGCTGTGGGTGCAGGTAACTGGGAGGAGGGGTTGCGGGAGCTCCCCTGTACGTTATGTCCTGGAGAAGGGTGACTGACTGGATGTGAGGTTGGCATGGCCCCAGCAGCTGTCCCGCTTCGGCCTGAATGATTGCTGGAGAAAACTGAAGCTGAAATCAAGGGAGAACAAGCATCAGACCGCGCCCCAGAGGAAGCACGCACTCTTTAAACACTGAAGGCTGGCAGCAAGCACATTTTAGGGGCTTGTTTGTTTTTCTCTTTGGTGGCTTTAGGGGAACAGTTCTCCCCTTATTGGATATACACAGCTTTTGTGTTTATGGTGGAACAGGTTCCCCGGATAATGTGCCTTTACTGCTGTCTGAGGAGTCCATGTTCAGCTCGCTCCAGGCTGACATTCACGGTTTGTCTCATAAGAGCTGCCTTGCCCGGCAAGTTCCCTGTCTGGACACTGTATAATTAGCCAATCTTGTAATGTCTGCACCTGGGCGAAGGTCTCTGTATTAGCACTTTTCAGTCACAGGGGAGGACAGTCAGGTAACAGAATATGCGGTCTGCTGACCCAGAAGGATACGACACAGGCCTTCTTCCTCTTCTCCGTGCTGCAGTGAGGCGCTGTGGGTCATGCCCAGTCTCCGTGTCACTGCTAAATCAATGTAATGAGAACAGAGCTTCCCCTGATCCTAGTACCAATGCAGCATCCTACACTCTTTTAACTTCAGAGTCTAACCGACCCTGGGCATTTCCCAAAGGTGTGATGGATAAATGTACTTAGTCTTCAGCAAACATGACTCCTCTCCCAACACCACAAAATATGGAAAAGGGGCCTCAAAAACTGCTCCGGGATCTTCTCCCGCTGTTGTCTATTATGACACAGAGTGTGAGTTACAGCCTCGTTGTTGGGGGCAGCCTAGCCTTTGAGAACTGTACGTGACCTCAAACTTAAATATGTGCCCATTTAGATCGGCTAATTGGTACCATGTCACAGAAGAAAATGGGGCTTGTCACTTTCGGAGTCTATCACTATCAGAGAAGCTCTCTCAGTGCCTGGATCTACTCAGCAGACGTCTCATTATGCTGCAATCATACCAGCATCATTATGCTGACTCTCTTTAACTTCCTTCTCTATACAAAGCTACGCCAAGCTTTATACCCATCTTAGCTCTTTTTGAACTTACTCTACTGATATCAAAGAATAAATGGATTTTTTAAAAATTTAAAAAACCAGGTTCAGGATTAAGGGAAAAAAGCCACATAATCAAAGAGATTTGAAGGTTTAAAAGTTCAGGGAGCTGTATTTTTAGACCAGCACCACTTTTCTCCAACCTCTCCAGGATAGAGTTAATACCCCCAAATGACCCAGCCCCTGAAAGCTTAATCCAATGGAACAAGAGTTCAAGTACTTAAAGGAACTTGTGAAGAAGCAGAGTTATCATCTTCGCGCTCAAAAAGCTACTGATAGGAGTGTGATCTCATTTGAAGGTTTTGTTTTTGGTAAGTCAGCATTGTGTCAGGTTAACTCTTGTCCTTAGACGCCTGCATCCTCCACAGTCTTCCAAGTCCTGAAGAGGTGGTGAGACTAGAAAATGCTTACCAGCTCAAAAGGGCAATGCAGAGCTTCTGCTGTGTGTCAGCCTCCAGAAAAGCTGCACGTTTGCAGACTCGCTAGAGTCACCTTATGGATCACTACCTCATTTATGCTCAGCTTGCTCAAGCAGCCGCATTCTGCTTGTATTCCAAATAGTAATCTTACCCACGGGAAAAGGCTGTTTGGATTGACTGCGGCAATAGTTTCAATACGGTGTTTGTCAGCATGAAGCTTGGTGTTTTATATACTATTCCAAAAACTAATGGAATAATGAGAAGGTCACAGAGACACTGTGGAAACACAGCTAACTTTTTTCTGCCTTAATGTAGAAACGTGAGCTCTCCTATTTATTTTGTTGTAGTTGCTGAATGTACCCATCACATTATCCGCTGGAGGTATTTTTGTATATATGTGTGTGTGTTTTTCACAAAGAAGTGCTGCCTTGCTGTTTACAACCCATGAGCAACACAGAAACTTGGTGTACACACTCCATGCTTTGCTCTATGCTTCAATAGAAAATGTGCTGCTTCCCAAAGGCCTACATTAGCTATATTAGCCGTGTTTTTGCATCAGTTGCAAAGAAATAGGCTGGGAAATTTGGTATTGTGTGCAGCCTGCCACACACTGAAAGTTAGGCCTGGTTAAGGTCCTCTCCTTCAGCCCGCTTAATAGCCAGGACCAACCATCCATCATCATGCATCCATCCATCTATCCTCCAACCATTAATTTTTAAATTCAATATTTATTTGGTGCCTACTACATGCTAGCCACTCTACAATATGTGTGCCCCTGTCCTTGCGGAGGTGGCAGCTGAATGAGGGGAACAGACCTCTATAAATCCTTATACCAAAATACTGAGACTTACTAGTATAGAACATCAAACGGTGTTCAACACTTTAACACACTGCCTTATTTGTGCCCCCCAAATCCCAAAATGTGCCCTAAACTCTGGCCAAATCAGACAACTGACCACACCTCAACTATGTCACGGCAATTTACGTTATTATGCTTTTGCCTGTAATGTCCTCTACCTTTCTGTACTTATTTTAATATTTTTGCTGTGTGTGCAGTTACTTGCGTTCTTCTCATTCCTCTCTCAGCAGCCAATTATTCCACAAATATTTACGGAGTACCTACCATCTGGCAGACACTGAGCCAGGTTCTGGGATAGACTAGTGAACCAGACAACCTTGGTGCCTACTGTCTCCAACACGTCATTCATGTTTGTCAACACGTCATTCATGTTTGTTGAGTAAACAAAGACGAACACAATCTAAATGCCACTGGAGTCCGTCTTGGGCTCCGTGAGTAGGACAAGGACAGAAAGGAACATCTATCCACCAACTCCTGTTCCCCGCTGGTAAAGGGTGTTACTTCTCTCACACTTCCAAGTAGGCGCATGCACCACAGTGGCTAAAGGTTCTCAGAGATGTCCAAGACCAGGGCATCAGAGAAGCCTGGGGACAGAAAGCCAGTGCAGTTGAGGGGATGCTGCCAAGTTATGCCTGGTTGCCGTAGCAATGGCCACTGGTAGGAACACGTGGTGAAGGGGATGTGAGGTGGGACATAAGAGGTGTGTGGTTTAGGGCCGGAGGCTCAGAAACATGCCCTCCAGCTGTGCTGAGGTCACGTGTTGACTGACCAACAGTCAAACACACATCTACAGCCCTTCCTTCCACTGCTACAGCCAGTGAATGACACTGGAACAGGCAGAGACCCTTTGACTGCAGACCCCACAAGAGGAAGAAAGGGAGGCTTTAGGGTTCAATTTAAAGTATATAAAAAAAGTGTATGAAACAGTTTCTTACGTAGGGTGTACGAAATTGCCTGTCAGCAAAATGAAGCCTGGGACTTGCCTCTATATTCTAACAAATTGGATGAGGAATGTAAGACAAATTCTCTTCCGGTTAGATAACCTAGAGGACGCTTATAATTCAGTGTCTACACAGAGCACTTTGCATGCAGAGCCCAGGGCAATGTTTGTGGATGTTGCCTGGGATCAATACAATGACCAGAGATTCAGAGGAAGTAACAATAGAGCATGGCTTTCCAACATTCATCCAACTCCCATCTCACATATCCTTCGTACAAAATGGACAAAACTCTGGAGTCAGGTATCAGTGGCTTCAGCAGGATTGCCTTTGACCTCTACCAAAGATCCATATTTCTTAGAAATTGCCACTATGGCACAGGAAATGCCTCTTACTTACACTGACTTCTAGGAATTTCCAGCTATCAAAGTCATACATCCAGGATTCTATCTTACTATAGTCTAAGAATATTCATTCATTCAAACACAATTTTCCAGCCCTTACTCTGTACCAGGCAGGCACTAGTCTCTTAATGCTTGAAGTCAAATACCTGAGACCTTCACACAGACCTGCCCACAGACAGATGCTCAGGCTTTGCCAAGTGATTTTTTTAACCTCAGGAAGAAAATCTCCATGTCAGAGTGCAAGTGTAAGGTCATTCACAAAAGGAAAAATTTCCTTCCAAAATGATTTTCCAAACTCCACTAATGGGGCACACAATGAGGCCTATTAATCAAAGCATAAGGAGGAGAACTGAACCCTCCAGCATCTAGGGCAATATTAACAAAGCTGTTGTGATCAAATCAGGCAGCACACACAGGCTACCTACGGGGGCGGCCTTCATTGTCTATGTCACCTCAGGGGTCACGGTTGACCTCAAGGCTGGAGGAGGGCTTTTAGGTGAGCCTCTAGACCGCACTGGTGCCTGGCAGCTGGACAACTGATTAGGCATGGCGGAGCAACATACTGGAAATTCTTCTTGCTTTTGTGATTAAGAGATGGTGGACTCCCCGAGGGAATAAAAGCTTGGTCTTGAGATGAATTTGTGAGCCCTACTTCCAGCAGAGGACCAGGAGCTGGCCTCCCTGCTGCTTTAGTCTTTCTTTCTCTCTGGGGCTTAGCTCGCTACAGTCCCTCACCCCATCTCCTTATAGAGGTAGGTGGAGGTGACACAGTTGGGCTTTTTAATTTTGACAAAGCAGCATCTGTTGATCTGTGTGGTCCCCAGATGCCATCTCACCAGCTACTGGGACCAGGGCATTCTAGTCTCGAGGCTTTAACTGGCTCAGGTTAGTTTGGGTTAACAGGCAGCACTCTCTCTATCCAAATGAAAACAATTAATCTATAAGTCTAACGGGTGTGGACAGGGCACCCTTGGGGACACTTCAGCTGTCATGTATTCACTGTGTGACTAGAGAAAGGCAAGGAGTTTTTCAGGCAAGGAAACTTCCTGAAATGAAGTCTACTTGTCTCAGGCCCATCCCCAGAGACAGGGAAGGCTACCATAGGCATTGTTTCATGACTATGTTTTCATCGTTTTAGAGGGCAGGGAAGAAGACCTCCCTTGTCAGGCTGAGGTATATTAAAAACAGTCAACTGGAGGGCATATTTCTGTTCAAAACTGTATGGGCAGCTAGAATCCTGCTTCTCCAGCTTTAATTTGCAAACAATTCACCAGGGTAAAATATTGATTCGGATTCACTAGGTCTTGGAGGCAGCAAGTGCTGAGATTCTGAACTTCTATCAAATTCCCAAAGTCCCAGGCAATGCTGGGGTTGCTGGTCTGGGGACTGCACTTTGAGCAGTAGGTGTTGGACCATATCTCTGCTGTATTTCATCTTCTTGCCTGCCCCATGCCCCAGATTCAATAGATGACATTTATTTAGTACTTTGCAAACCTTTCTCCAGTTTACTATTGAGGAACTTGAGGCCTAATCAGGTTCTTGATTAGGTTACCTGGCGTATGTAGGTCTTGTGGCTGGTAAGTGGTGGTCCTGGAATTCAAACTTGGGAAACCTGATTTCAGATCATGTGCCTCTAACCATCACACATATTGCCTCTCAAATGCAAGATGGATGCAAAAACAAAGGCATAGGAGTGTTGATACCGTATCAGAACCCTTGCATACTCCACTTGTAAAGGCTGCTTGGAGTCACTAGGCACTCCTCCCCCACCACACACAAAGCACATGGGTAGTTTTAAACACCAAAATGCTGGTTAGGATCCAAAAAGTAGATTCCCATTTTTGCTTCTATCCAGCCTGAAAGTACTAAAGTGACCTCAACGTGGCTGAAATTTTCCAGCTCTGAAAATTAACTCAAGCAAGAAATTAACTGAATTATTTGGTTTGGAAAACAAACAGCCGGTAGGAGATGGGCTTTTTCTGAAATAAAGATTTCAGATGCTTGTCAGGAGCATGTCGATCCACTGGTGGGAAAGAAGGAAGGCAGGGAGGGGTTCTTCATGAGCAATCAGATATATGCACCTGTTACCACAAGCGAGCACGATGTTGATGTCGTGGGCTGAAAGGCCACTGCCTCTGTCAATAATGCACGAAGAAGAGAAGTACTGGGCAGATCTGTTGCCACCTAGCAGTTACAGTAAATATGCTTTCAGAGTCATTTATGATTACTTGAAAAGCCATGGTGTTGCACTTCATAGAGGGCCTGCTCTCATAGGACAAGGGGAACCAATCTTATCCATAGATTGTGAATTCACTTATAATCAGTGCCAGAGTTGGGACACAGAGGAATGACATTTAATGCTTGGTGGCTGGTACATGGGAAGAGGTATGGGCTCACTACTCATCTCTTGGGCATTATTTCCAGGGTCTGGGTACAGAGGGGTAAACTAATCAATGAAATCAGGCTAAGTCGGCTTTCACAGAGATATTAAAAAATAATTACAGGCCCCATTCAAAGGGTGAGCTCAATCTTGTCTCTGTCTTTCCTCCTCAAGGCTCCCTCCAGGAGAAATTTGAACCTAGGAAGGATTCAGGAAATGACTGAACTGCAATGAAAATTTTAGCTACTTTGGCCTACCAGAAATTGGGCACTCAGGAGCGATAGTGTCAGGGTGGTTATTAAAGGAACAAAGAGTACGCACTGGGAGTCAGATGGACCTGGGTTTGAAAATGAGCTTTACCAATTACTAGCAATGTGTCTTGGGCAAGTCACTTAACCTAAGCTCAGTTTCTTCATCTTAAATAAGGATAATACCTCACAGGATGGCGAGGAGGATTATACAATATATAGGAAACACTTAGCATAGTGTTAAGTATGTCTGGACCATGGTTAAGTGCTCGACAAACCATTGTTGCTATTCCTTGCCTATTTATATTATTGTAATTATTCCTATAATTAACAGGATGGAGAAGACAAAGGCATGTTGCTCCAAAATGGTAAATCTCCAATAAAGAATGGCTTCTTACCTAAAGAGGCATATAAATATAAACTGTGAACTAGAGTCATTTTAAAATGCAAAAGAGCATATACATCATACTCTCTAATAATAAGCATTTTTTGTTCAACTTTTCTAATGCAAGTTGGTATAAAGTGTTCAGGGCCTGTGAAAGAATCCTCATAGGGTTAAAATGCTGTACTTTATTTTACATGAGTAATACACACCTTTGAGTTACAACCCATAATGCGTTTCAGTTTAAAAGATAAGTCATTTTCAAGCATGACTGCACTTCGTTAAGGAGCGAAAATGGGCTGTGACTAAAATGTCAACACAGTTGTCCACCTTGAAGCTTAGTTTATCTTGAAGTATTTTTACATTTTCAGCACTTCTTTGTGTTTGTTTCTCCAACAGCATAAAGATCCAGCCGTGGTTAATTTTCAGAATTCAAAAAAGACTTCCCTTCAGTCATTCTGAAGAAAATGACCAACACGGGGCGGGGTGGGTGGTGGTGACTGGAGTTTTGGTCCTCAATAATGAAAACTTGTGTCCCAATACCTTCTGCAGTTCTTTGTATTTCACCATGAAACCATTCAGTTGCACTGTTGTTCAGTGGAAAATGCTCTCATGACCTAAGTCCACAAACCAGAGAGTTTTCTAGCAAGGAAAAGGTCCCGGTATGGGCACTTGGAAGGCTGAATTTGAGGTTAATTGGAGAATGGGAGAGAGATGGCAGCTAATCCTTGCCTGCTCGCTATGAGCAGAAGGGACTAGTTCCTCTTTTTCTTTCCTCCTAATGTCTGGGCACTTCCCCCCTCTTCTCTTTCTCCATCAGTAAGGGTATCATTCCGTATTCCATCTGTATTAGGAAAAAGAAGCTTCTTAAGGGTTTGCCCTGTCAGCTCTCTAATCTTTCCCTTCTCCTCGAGGCATGAATAATTTTAACATTGCCAATCCCTAAAAATCTATTCTTTCTGCCTGTCTTTTTTTTCTCCCACTTTGCAGTGTAGAGTATCATTATCCAGCAGCCCTGATAAGAGGATAATGAAACAATCCCTCCTCAACTGGATCGGGTGGCTGTCAGAGTAAAGTGACACCACCTGTACATCCTTGACATGCTACCCCAAGCTAATTGATGGCAAACAATGGTAACTGTCACCTGTGCACTAAGACAAAGAAAACATACTCATGTCACCTGATGGGAGAGCTACCTGGCAACCGATAAACAAATGTGTTAGGGAGATGTCCTATTAAGGTAAGAGAGGGTACATCTCTGAAGAACGTGCCTATTAACTCTGAGCTTAAGAGTGCTGCTGTTCACTGGGGAACAGAAATAAACACGGTAAAATGAAAGTTTATTGATGTCTGGACAGTTACATGAATATTCAGGTTCTCTTACAAATAGATATTCCCACATGAGCTCCAAACATCTATGTAGGCTGCTCAATTACATTTCCACATCACGCAGCTGGATTTATAGCCAGGAAAGAAGTTATTAGTGTTTGGAAGAGGATACATGCTTACATGCCTTTCTGGAACACATGGCAACACAACTAGAAGATAATGGCTGACATCATGCATGTAAATGCCAAAGGTTACCATCAAACATTCTGAAACACCAGGTGTAATTAACTTCATGTTAGGAAAAGCTTCTAAAACATCTGCATTTCAGAACAAAGACAGTTACAAGTAGAATGGCATCACCTGGCAGCTGTCTCAAATTCTCTGGGACCAGCATTTCACGCAGCCCTCTTGGGTCTTTCCAGACAATGCATGACATATCTAACCTCAAATCTCATACCTTAGCTTTCTTTCCTTCACTCCCCAACCTGCACACTTATTTGCTCGCAGAGAGTTAGTTATAGAGAAAGTCATTAAAATAATTTGAACCAGCAAACAACTCAGACTACTCTGAAAAAAATCCAGTATTGCATCTGTGTGTTATGTTATCCCATTCTGAGCAGAGTAGGAGAGCAGAAAGAAAGAAGAAAGATGGAGCAGGAATGGACAACCATTCCTGGAAATTCTTACAGGAATATTCCTCATCTCTTTTTTTGCAAATAAAGTCTGACTCAGTCAAAAAACCGGAAATTTTAGTAAAAAAACATACTGGGTTCTCCAACTCCTCATTTTTCATCCCTTAGCTATCTCCTACCTGTATCATGTTAACCACAAAAGATGTTTCCTCCCTTTCAGATACTGCTGAGATAACTCCACCCACTCTAATTTCATATGACTTCTGAAAACATTTCACAGAGAAGGCTTTCTGGAAACAGATTTTTAGCACCGATAGCCAATCCAATTTTTAATGCAATATTCTTTCAGCCAACTCAAGAGCTGATTTACCAACTCTGAACTCTCCCAGCACACCTCTCCCTTTCCTAGCTCTGTATGATGGAGTTACAATAGCCCTTTTGGGGAACTGTGCTATAGTGGGGAACCGAAGCCTGCAATTGCCACTAACCCTGGGAAAACCTCCATAGCTGAAGAATTTGGTTTCCTTGTGACTCCAGAGAAACCCTTCCCTCTTTTTTCACACTTTGCCCACGAAGTGGACACTCTTCCCATTTTTGCCTTCAGATACTCAGTATTTCTTCCTAGTTTACTTTCAAGATAGACTCTGATAAGTCATTTACATGTTATCCTGAATTTGTGCCCACATACAACCTTTCTCAAGGAATTTAAAGGCTTTTCTCTACCTGTGGAATGGACAGTTGTCTTCAGTTATATGAACTTCAAGCATCTTTGCTGCTGGTAGAAAGTTATTTTTGAGGAAGTAAGCATCTTTCCTGTTGGAAAGTGACCACATGGGTTCCTAAAGTTCAATATTTCAACTTTTTTTTTTTTTTTTTTGCATTACGCGGGCCTCTCACTGTTGTGGCCTCTCCCGTTGCGGAGCACAGGCTCCGGACGCCCAGGCTCAACGGCCATGGCTCACAGGCCCAGCCGCTCCGCGGCATGTGGGATCTTCCCAGACCGGGGCACGAACCCGTGTCCCCTGCATCGGCAGGTGGACTCTCAACCACTGCGCCACCAGGGAAGCCCAATATTTTAACTTTTTGCTTTTCTCCTGGACATTAACATATATCTACAACAGACCTGGATTTTAGATAACATAATCCTGGATATTCAAGGGTTTGAGACTTTTCTCTTTTTAGGAAAAATAGACCTGGGTAGAATTAAACTATGACTGCTTCCTCTCATTGCTCTGTCACCCTTGGGCTCATCAGAACCAGAACCACATCTTGCCTATCTTCTGGAAGCTTCTTCCTAAGGGGAAGCCACAACACTGAGGGCTTACACCTTCCCACCATGGCCCAGGCTGCATCTGAAGGTGTTTGCTTGCAACGTGAGGACTTTACTGCTGATAATTCCGTTTGAAAGCCAATACATTCAGGGTTCCACAGAATGCCCAAGGGAGGACTAGGAATGCTAGGCAATAGGCAGTACAAGTAGTCTGGATCCCTTCAACTAAAACAGCTCTGCTGTGATCTGTTTTAAGCACTGGGCCTTATAAAAATCTCTGCAAACCCATGGACTAGAAAACTACTAAAATATTTGCTACATCTAAAATATTACAGGGATCAACAAAACCTTATGTACTAGAAGATTTGTAAAACAAAATATGATTAAATACATGGAAGCCAGGGACTTCCCTGGTGATCCAGTGGGTAACACTCTGTGCTCCCAGTGCAGGGGGCCTGGGTTGGATTCCTGGTTGGGGAACTAGATCCTGCATGCATGCCACAACTAAAGATCCCACATGCCACAACTAAGACCTGGCACAGCCAAAATAATATATAAATAAATAAATATTTTTAAAAAATACATGGAAGTCATAAGCTTCCTTGATCTCTCTCAGTAATTGATGAATGTCCCAGATGTCAATATAAAGCAGTGGTTGGCAAACCTTTTCCATAAAGGGCCAGACAGTAAATATTTAGGCTTTGCAGGCAAGAGGCAATGTCCTCAATTCTTTGAGCAACTGTTCTCACTTAAAGGCTTTAAAATCTTTTCTACATTTTACATTTAAAAATCTTAAAACCCTCCTTAACTCTCAGGCCATGCAAAAACAGGAAGCAGGCAAGCCAGATTTGACCCATGGTGTTATACATTAGCTGTTGCATGTTAACTACTAAGAACCCTCATGAAAAGACTAGAGAACTGTTTTGAAATATGGAAAAGCAATTTGAAGTAAGCAAGTAGTCAAGAATAGTTTTCTAGACACTTTGTAGTATATTTTGAGAAAAATGACATGTCCTGGAAGAGTCTATTTACAAAATGACATTAGGAGGGACCAAGGTTATACCTCAGCAAGGTCAACACAATGATTGTGTAAAACTGTGTTGGTCAAAGTCATCAATCCTATTTCTTTTTTCCTCCTCCTACCTCACCCTCACAGATTCAATGTTGATTAAGTTCATTTATCAATCAGGCACCTTTTCACTCTGTAATGACCAGCCTAAGTATACTTCTAATCTTTATGGCAACCGAAAAAATGTCTAATGTACAGATCTGAAGTTGGGTCTTAGAATATGGGAGTTCTGAGTCCTCATCTTGACTTGAATTCTTCTCAGAAGGAATAATTTATCTCAGGACAGCTATTTCTAAACTCCAAGTAGTAGCACCCAGTACTAAAAGGAATGGACAGAAGAGGTTCTAGTCCCTGTCACAGACATGGACTTGGTTTCTAAGTAATTCTCTAAGCTTTTAGGCAAAGAGGAAGGAAAAAAAAGAAAGGAGCATCAATTGAGCATCTAACAGAGGCAGGGAGTGTACTGAACTCTCATATGTGAACTCACCTAATTCTCACAATTAGTGAGAATGGAATCAGTAACCTTACCACCATTTTACAAAGAGGAAAGGTAATCTCCCCAAACTAAACATTCAGTGAGTGGAGAGGCAGGATTGGGGCTCAGATTTAGCCCCACGTTCTTTCTGTCATACCACACTGGCCTATTAATAACAAAAACAAACAAAAAATGGTGTTATATTTGAATACACAAACACTGGTACCAATCAAAACAGAATTTGGACTTTGTGATTCTGGGTGCATTGCCACCCAAGTGAATCAGTGGGCTTCTGATTCCAGTTTGTTTTTCTCTAGAGACCTACAGTAGAATTTAAAAAATGCTATGTGAACTACTGGGAAAATTACTGAAATATAAAATATAAAGGACTGTATTTTAGTTTTCTTTTATTCTACTAAATGATGCTTATTAAATTTACAATTTGTTTAGGCTTCCATATTTTCCCATTCCTTAAACAATGGGAGTGGTGGGTAATTTTTGGCACCTGTTTCCTATCTGCTTTACAGAGTCATAATATATATTTTTCTAGTATTTGGATAAAAGTAATAATATTAACTATAGATGCTGAACACTTACTGTGTACTAGGCACTGTTCTGAGCACTCTGTATGTCATTTAATGTATGTCAGATCAGTAACTTATCTCAGTAAGAGGGAAATAAATTTGACTTAGAGGAAGAAGTAACATTTCCACTTATAAATGTTCTATTTGAGCATAGATTGGCTACACAGTGATCCGGGGGCTTGTACAAAATGTGGCCAGTAATGTGACTTAAGAAAAGAGATGCTAAATATTGCCTATCCTTACTTTTCTGTAGATATGACCCCCAACTGTCTTAGTACTTCAGAATTATGGAACCTAGATCGTTATTTACCAATTGCAAAATCTTCTGGGGCAGCTGATGCAATTCATTTTCATGAAGTGTGTCCATTTCTCAGAAAACTTGATAAGCATCCCTGTGAACCTGTCTGAGGAGCAAACCCTTATGCACGCTGATGAGAATTTATCCCCTTTTCTTTTCAATAATGAATACAGTTGACCCTTGAACAATGCAGGTGTTAATTCATGTATAACTTATAGTTGGCCGTCAGTATCCGCAGTCATCTCCGCAGCTCCTCCACATCCAAGAATTCAACCAACCACACACTGTGTAGTATGGCAGTATTTACTATTTTAAAATGTCCATGTATAAATGCAGCAACACAGTTTGAACCCGCATTGTTCAAGGGTCAACTGGGTAGTTTACTTTCTGCAGTCTCTCCTATAACATAGGAATAGACCTTTTATTAAATCCCCAGAGAAAAGTTCCATGAAGATTATAAATCCCCGGCTTTTTAGGATGTGGCTAGGTGTTAACAGATCTTTAGGGTAGGACTCAGCTCTGAAATCAGTGATGATGAGAGTCAGAGCAGAAGCCAGATGTGAGCAGCTAAGTTCACTAAGAGAGAACAGGATTGGAGTCCAAGAAGCTAAACTCAGGTAGCAACTAGAAAAAATGTCATGAAAGTGAGGCTAGAGCAGCCTTGAAACTTAGGTAGGAAAATTAAGACCCCAAGGAGGCAGCTGTAACTTCTGATGGATGAATGCCTACTGTTAGAGAAGCGTTAATGGTTCAAGACATGGCCAGGGCACCTGAAAGGAGCAGATAATCCTCTGACAATATTGAGGAAGACACTATAAAAGTCAGTCTTTGGAGTCAGTGCTGTTGGTGGCCTGGAATGGGTCAATTCCACAAAATCCTCTTTATACAATGCCTGCAATATGCTCCCTTACTACTGTTAACAGCAAAACATGACAAGTAATATTGAAGCTAATGCAGTAATGTCCTTCACTTTAGAGTTTTATGCTATTCCTAACATTCATTTTCAGTGCTTATACAAATGTAAAAAATGAACTTTCACTGTGGCTACAAACACCTTGAAAATGTCCAGTTTCTTTTTTGTTTATTCTCCACATGAAAGAGATATAACTACCTCTATCCCTCTTTCCTTGGAGCAGAAAGTCAGAACTTTGGACCCAGAAGTTTGGCCCATAACTTCCTAATCACAAAAGCTACTAGCTCCTCGGTCCACAAATTCTATCCTGAATTCTATCTTGCCATCTGTCTGCTTCCTAAGACCTGCTTGGGGTACACTTCAAAGTAGATCCAACCTTTCCTTCCCACACCCCATCTGAGCGTCAACAAAATAACATAAATTGAGAGAAAGGAGAAATATTGTATAAAGACAAGGAAGACTTTGCCCAGTGAGAACACAACTATAATCATCCAGCTTCACTACCTTCCTCTCCTCCTCCATAAGGTGTGGAATTGTGTTTGCTCACCCACAAAAATATTTTTACAGCAAAAACTTGTACATATTATATAACTGAATAATTCAGCTTAATCTTGTGTGAAAACCTAACATGAATACAAGGGAGTAAGTGTGAAGCACCAAATTAGGCGGCCTGTAAACATATAAAGTCACTAACATTAGCTGCATACATACAAATGTGCCCTGTGCTGGCTGGGAATCAGAATTTAATTTTCTTTAACTATAGATGCTGAACACTTACTTGGTTATAGTTGGGTGGTTATAAGATCTTATTCTTAACCAAAATATGAGCAGTGCCATTATAACTCTGGTGTGGGCGGACACGCTTAATATCAATCTATAGGGTCACTATAATAAGAAACAGAAATATACACTGCAGGGCATTTTGCTCCCCACTATTTGATTCTGTTTTATTATCTTTGTAATTATTTAATTGTAAGTACCAGAGCAGCATTATTCCATTTATCATTATAAATATATAGCATATCAGCAATATCATAAAATTCCCTTTTGTGGACAGAGTTCCATCATGCTGTTTTCACGTGATAAATTTGCTTCATCTTTAAATACTTCTTTTTTTGTTTCAGCTTCACTGAGGTATAACCGACATATAAAATTGTAAGATATTTAAAGTGTACATCGTGGTGATTTGCTATATGTATTCATTGGGAAAGGATTCCCCCCATCTAGTTAATTAGGGGCAATTCTTATTTTAACTCCACCAGTCAAAATTCGGATCATGTTTTGCTAAAAGTCACATTCCCACACTTTATGATCCCGGAGCAATGGTTTACAAAGTGTGGTCCCTGGACCAGCAACACCCAGTGTCACCTGAGAACTTGTTAGAAATACCTGGCAAAAAGTTTAAATTCTGTGACTCACTCAGACCTACTGAATCAGAAATTCTGGGGGTGGGGCCCAGCAGCCTGTTCTCATAAGTCTTTCAGGTGACATAATGCATACTAAAGGATGGGCTCAGGGGCAGGGAGGGCTAAATCTATAGGTTAAAGCTATCAGTGCCTACAATAGAGAAGGATGAGGCTTGCTCCTACCCTCATGGATCCAATGCAATCTGTGGACAAACCACAGACACGAGACGTTACAAAAACAATGCAAGATTTTGACAGCAGTTCAAGGCAACATCAAAGAGACTTGACAATAACTTTATTGCCAAATGTTTCCCTTTAAATCCTTTCTGTAACCCCAGTATCTGCCTCCTTCTTGGTGTTGGCCCATTAGTGTTGGTCCAACACCAATTCCAAATTGTTCTGTCCCTTTTTCACCTCTTGTGAATTCTAAACAAAGCAGTGCTTTTGAAAATAATGCAATTAATAACTATTGCATTTTTTCCAGTGCACTATGCCCTCTTAAGGACTTTTACATAGATCATGTTTTTCAATCTTCACAATTTTCCTATAAAGTTTAACCTATTGGGAAATTTGTGTGCCAATTTAGAACCTTCTAATAAAGTCCCTGAATTAACAACCACTTTTTGAGAGTAGACTATATGAGGCACATTTATATGAAACTATTTCTAGCCCCTGAAACTCGGCAAGCTGTCCCAAGATAGCAAATATACTCAACTCAAGAATGTAGAAAATGCATTAAAACATATACCATGCATTAAAATGAAACATTAGCTATTTCTTAAAGTATGCTAAATATTGTATGGATTTAATACAGTGCTATATATTAAAAAAGTGATGACATTGTAAAAAAAAAAATGATGATATTGTAAGAGAGAAGCTTTCATTTTCTAGTAACGAGGCGAAGAGAAGGGAATGACAATACAGTCATCCCTCAGTATCCTTGGGGGATTGGTTCCAGGACCCCCGTGCAAATACCAAAATCCTTGGATGCTGAAGTCCCTCTGTATCCTTGAGTTCTGCATCTGAAGATATGGAGGACCGACTATTACACGGCTTCAAAAATTCCTGTCCTAAACAAGTCATTGACTTTTTTCTACAATGCCCTATGATATCTGAACATAACACATTTTTTTCTCCTGAAAAATCTAGTTACATTCAAAATTGGGATAATTCAATAGGACTTATAAGCTCTAAAACATCATTATTTTATAACTCGATAGAAGTGGTAACAATAAAATCCGCCCCCACCCATTCTTGCAGATTTCCTTGTTCCAGTTGCATTAGCTCTTCACCTCATGGGTGGTTTCTGTGGGACTCAAATATCTCAACCACACTGGCCTCTATGATGTCTTCATGGCTAAGGGCATTTGCAAAGGCCATGTTTTATTGAGTCTGTAGTACAGTTTCAGTTTGGAGGGAGATGTAATTTTTATGATCACTCATGGGACAGAAATTCTTCCCCAGAGCATGCTTTGTTACTGAATGGACTCTCTGCCAAGACCAGGCACTGGTCCAGGCTGTCCATGATATTGCAGACTCACTAATTATAGGCTTATCCACTTTATTAGCTCATCGAGGGCGCTGATGGGAAGATCTACACAGGCATTTAGGCTTGAGTGTGGCATTCACACCTTGATCTACTGGCTATGAAATACTCCTCCCTCAGATTACCAGATAAATCACCTAAATTTACAGGCTGGCCTGGGGCATTATCTATCTGGGTTACAGAACTTCTGAACAAAAGCACAGAAAATCTAAGTGAGCCATCCTTGAGAATTACTCATCACTGCCTTGGCCTCCCTGTTAGATCACAAAATTACTCTCAGGTTAACCCAGGAGCGGTGGTGGGGAGCCCTGGGTTTTTCAGAATAGTAGACAAGTAAACACCTCAATTTTAAATCTTCTTCAGTGTGACCTCAAGTAATATTTGGCTGCTTTAACCTGGGGCACTATTTTCTTCCAAAGAAATAAAAGTCTTTTCGTGCAATCCTTTCCACTCAAACTCTGTCTTATCAACTGAAAAGTTTGTTTCAATAAGGGAAGCCAATATGTTAGGAGACTTGCAAGACTTGTATGTGTCAGAATTGCCATCTTCCCTGTTCACCTTAATGCTCTGCAAACTATTCCTACCTTGGAATCTTACAAATCACTGCCTCCTAGCCACTAAAAATTTCCATTTCGAAACCATGACTTCTTCAAACCACAAGTCCCCAGTCATTGTGGCTTCTAAAAAATCATGATATTCATGCTAAACTATTTTTGGTCCTTTGCACCCATATACACTCAATAAGTTTCCATCAAAATATTTTTATGATAAATCAATTTACTAGCACTTATAGGTATAAGTTCTTGATAACCTTTAAACAAATATTTTCTTGATTTTGTATAATAGAATTTTAAGGGAAAGACTCCAAATTCTTTTTGCCATTTAGCCAACTCTTAATCTTCATCAAATTACCTTAACACTTCAGATTTTACATTTAACTAATTGATGAACAGCTTCCTTTTCTTTCGGCATGTTTTGCTATTTGGCTTCTTTCCATCAATCTTTAGCACAGGTCTGAAACTGGTGTGAACATGCACTGCTGGTAACTGCATTTCTAGAACTATAAAAGGAAGGCTGAAAATTGTTGTTTTAGTTTCACTGCCTTGTTCTGCTCTGTTTGTTGCCTACTCAGCAAAACAGAGAACATAATCAACTAAAAAAAAAAAAGTCAAGAGCAAAGAAAGTAAAATAGAGCCTAAAGGAAGCAGGAGTAAAGAAAGAAGCAGGCCAGATAAACTTTCATACTTAAAAGCTAACTAGAGAAGTAAAATTCTAGGAACAAAGTTAAGCAAGATGGCCACCTGCCTGTTTCTAATATTCCCAGAGCCACAGAAAATTCGAGTCAATGTGAAGACGCTCTGTTGACGCCGTGGTAACCTAGGCTCCTTGTCTGCTCTGGCAGCTCGCCTGCCACAGTTAGAGGCTCAAAGTTAACAGCTTGTTTTGAAGATCAAATGCAGAAAAGCATCATGAACAAAAAGAGAAATTCTGTCTGGAATGACAAAGCCGTTTCAAACTAAACCTCTTAAAAAAACTTTAACAATACTACCAGACACCCAAAAGCACATATCAAGACAAATGTGACTCCTAAGTTTTGAAAGTGAGCCATATACTGTATGCCACATACAGCAAAGGTACTAATGTTTTTCATAGACAAAGATATCATGGCTTCCCAAATCCATTTCCAAGAAGTTTAAATGCAACAAGACCAGCCCATCACCATATTTTTTTATATTGGATGTTGGATCATTTTTCAATCAATTCTGGTTAGCTCTTACTCTCTAATTGCTGGGTTCCAGCTATTTATAATAGTAAGATCATGGATTTATGGACTAAATAAGTAGGGAAATGCCCTAAAGGCTGTTTTAAACTGATTGCTAATTTAATGTGCTAGAATAAATGTTCATATATCAAATGTTTGGCAAATCAAACAGACATATGTACAAACAAAAGCTAGTCACACTTTTTCATGTATATATCTAATATAAAATATTTGGGTGCTGGTAACATTGTACATTGGCATATTTCATGTGTTATGTGTACCTGCACTCAAAATCTCTGTCAGATTTGGTCAGCCTTTCAAATAAGTTTTAATCTAATCTCCTATGGTCTCAAAAAGCTGAGGCTTTGTTTTCTCCAAGAATAAGTACCCAAAGCAATTGATAAAGGGCTACCAACACTGGGACAACACTAAGGATGTCTTGATGACTCTGACCCCCTTGAAATATTTGCTTAATGCCTTTTCCCCTGCATTTGGATCAGCTGAGAACTGTGAAGTTTAAAAAGTTATACAAGCTTGTCTTTCTCCTATTCCACTGTTATGCATCAGTAAATTCTTCATTCTTTATGGCTTATTAGGAGTTTTAAAAAGAAAAAGCAATCTGCTGCCAAAACCTGGCTCTGGAACCAGATGGAGTGGGAGAAGAATTTGTAATTCACAGAAAACAGAAAATTCCCATTGTCTGGAATGTGGAGCTGGTGGGACTTTTGCTTTCATGTTCATAGCATGACAGTAAGAGCTTTCCATATATGAGGATGACTAACCAATCATGTTTGCACAAGTATATCACCATTATAGAGAGTAGAAAATGCACACAAATCCAGGCAAGAAAGTAAATGAAAAAAATAACATCCTTATTGCATATTAATCCTTTCTCATTTTTCACTGCATACATAACATTTTTCTAGATGTAGAGTCATCTATTATTCAAACCTAGGCAGAAGGAAGCTATTCTGGGAGTGCCACCCCAACCCTACTCCCCCAGTGGTTGACAAACATTAATGGACATTCTTACAAGTTGATTTACTGATGTGAAATTTTTTCTTAGAGACCTGGGGCTTCCTTTTACAATGCAAAGACAACAGTGACTGCTCCATTAGGGAAAACATTTCCTTTGAGTCTAAATCAAATTAATAAATTTAAGATACCTGGGAGGGTTGGGTACACTGAACTTTTGGCAGAAGTCCAGAACCTAAAGAGTTAATGCATTATTTTACTTTGTTTCTTTATGAGAAAAAACAGTCTGCTGCCAAACCCAGCTCAGGAATCAAATGCGGAGGACAGGAGGGGGATAATTTGCAGTCTACTGATAAAGTGAAATACAGATGATCTTAGAAGCATTTTTATGTGTGCATTTCCATTAACCAAAGTGAAGGGCCTAGAGAAGGGTAGTTGATGTGGTTGGGTCTGCCTTTGCTGACATTACCTGGATAGAGGTCAGTCCCGGGCCCTGGGGAGCATCCCACCGCCCTATCGGCAGCATCTCGTGGGGAAGTGGCGGGCTGCAGGGGCTGCACGGTGAGGCAATCTGTGAGCAGGTCAGGATGGAGCTCTGCACTGGACCGCAGCTAAGAGAAGGAGAAAACAGAAGACAGATGGAAAAGGAAGGCGATTCCTTGGAATACTTCTCTGGAAAGGCTATCATGCTGTAAGGCTCAGGCAATTCAGTCCACAAATATTTATCAAGCAACAACTACAGGTTAGGCATGGGACTTACAGAGTCAATAAAAGGGTCAGCTTTCTAATTCTAATAACACCTGGCAGGTGTTTCAGGAAAAATGTGGCTAGAGGCAGATTTTACTTCAGTCCTTGATATTTCCACTTCTGGGAACCCAACTTCCTATTATATTTTCTTTCATTTGCTCTGTATCCTATCAGAACTTGTAGTGATAACAAAAACAAACTCAAGTGCATTTAGTCTGTATTGTAAAGTGCGCTTTTTCTTTTAGTTTTTTTAATTTTATTTTGTTATACAGCAGGTTCTTGTTAGTTACCTATTTTATACATATTAGTGTATATATGTCAATCTCAATCTCACAATTCATCCCACCACCACCTCCCCCTCCGTAAAGTGCTTTTAAAATACAGAGATACTATCATGAAAATATCTTAGAGATAATTAAGAATGTCCATTGAGATTTGATACCTGTAGATTTTACATGAGAGGAAAATACACAAGTTAAGTTTTAAAATATTAGGGAACATGGTAACAAGAAAAAGCAAAGTCATTACAAGCAACAAACTATCCCAACAGTAGGTCACATTAAAAAATTAGACTTCATTTTATCACAATAACAAAATTAATTCTTTGTATATTAAAGAGCCATAAAAATGGCATAATAAAGTACGGGTGCAAAGTTATCTAATTTCTTTATGAAAAAGAATTTTATAAGTGTAATTTGAATTGAAAAAAATCACAATGGAAGATTTAGTTACATAAAAATACCAACCTTCTCTTTGTCTAAAAACATAATATCTTCAAAAAATGTAGAAATATATTTCTTACAGATATTGCAAATAGTTATCTTCAGTGTTTAAAGAGAACATATAAATTGATTTTGTCTTCATCAAGATAAAACCAACCCTTTAGATACAGGGCTTGAGTCTCATTCAACAATTATTTATTGAGCATTAGACGCTCCTCTAGACTCTAGAGATACTGTCTTATGGAACTTATATCCTAGAGGGGAAGCAGATGATGAACAGTAAAATATATGCTATAGCAGATGGTGATAAATGCTATAGAGAAGAGTGACTCAGAGAAGGGAGACAGTGAGTAGGAATGAGGGATGGCAACCTGACACAGGGGGATCAGAGAAAGTCTGTTGGCGATGGCACTGGTAAAAAGCCTTGATAGAAGTGAGGGAGTGAGTCCTGCAGACATATGGGGGAAGAACCTGTTGCTCTGTGGTGTGCCTGGATTATCTGAGGGATAGTAAGGCAGAAGTGGAGGGAGTCTGGGGCTTGGAGTAGAGAAATAGAAAAAAGCCGAGATGTAAGTAGGGGAGAGAGGGAGCAAATTTAGTGTCCCTCTCTGTCTTCCTCCCAGATGAGTAGACCAGAAAAGGGCCTTCCAGATCATTTAAAGATCCTAAACATTCCCTAGTCCAGGAATTATCAAATGAGTGAGGAGGGAGGCACACAGCAGAATCTCCTGGGAGGGGACTGACTCACTATGCAGCCCTTGACATGAACAAAAATTTTTAAAAAGGAGAAATAGAAATGAAAATAAACATAATGTTCAGCACAATTGTAAAGAAATGCAATGCTAAACTTTTTTAAAAAAACTTATCTATTTTACATTTGGTAATGTATATATGTCCATGCCATTCTCTCCGTCTGCATCTTTATTCCTGTCCTGCCCCTAGGTTCTTCAGAACCTTTTTTTTTTTTTAGATTCCATATATATGTGTTAGCATACGGTATTTACTTTTCTCTTTCTGACTCACTTCACTTCGTATGACACAGTCTAGGTCCATTCACCTCACTAGTGGGAAGCAGCTGCAATGCACAGGGAGATCAGCTCAGTGCTTTGTGACCACCTAGAGGGGTGGGACAGGGAGTGTGGGAGGGAGACGCAAGAGGGAGGGAATATGGGTATATATGTATACGTATAGCGGATTCACTTTGTTATACAGCAGAAAGTAACACACCATTGTAAAGCAGTTATACTCCAATAAAGATGTTAAAATAAATAAATAAATATTCTACATGTTAAAAAAAGAAGAACGTATCAAATTATCCAACACTTTAAAAAAGAAGTAGTTGTAGTGAAGGTAGAGTGAGAGAAGCATTCTTAAACACTGTTGGGTGGAGTGTATACTGTTTCAAACTCTCCAAATGGTACTTGGGAATATTTTTTTCAAGACCCATAATTGAAATCATTTGTTCTTAGAATTCGCCTTAAGGAAATAGCCAGAAAGGTGAAGGAAGATTTATACGCAGTGCTCTAGTTTGATATATAGCATTATTGTTACATTAATTTGATGGAATATTATGCAACCATTAAAATGATGTTCATGAATATAAAAGCAAAACACAAAATTATGTATACAAAATGATAACAATTACATTAAAACAAAGACAAAATACTGTAAGGAAATGTAATCCATATTAAAAGTGATTTTTGTTCTTAGCAGCAATATCATGAATTTATTTCCTCTGTTTTCTTTTTATCCTTTCCTCTGCTTTCCAAATTTTCTACATTCCAATGACGTGTTGGAGCTGGCTTGCACCAATCCAAGAATACCAATTGTGTGTACTTTTTCCAAACTTTACTTGCAGTGATGTTATATTGATAGCTTGAAATTGGTCATGGTGATAGCATTTACACATTTATGGAAATTGACAAATGCTACAAACTGGGGCTTTTTCATCTGGAAAGCTGGTTGTTAAACACTACGAGCACACCACCGACAATGACTCTGATCAGAAAGAAAAACATACACACAGGTACAAAACATCAGTAAGTCACTATTTAGAGAGCAGTATTTCTTGGAACTGAAAAAGCTTCATGAAGAGACAAACACATGTCCAGGTCTTAGTCCAAGAATATGAAAAGGGCACAGTGACCCTAAGTATAGGGAAGAAGCGTTTAACACATGTCGTGAACAAGACATAATTTCCTCAGCTTAGCCATATTGGAATGTCTGACCAAGACTATCTGGGTTAATGCCTAACCCTCTCAGGGGCTTTGGAAGGTATGTTTGTTATTTTGGTACTAACCTAATACATGCCACGTAAGAAAAACTGGAAAAAAATCAAGGCTTAGAATGAGTTCTGGTGATCACTTTTAATTTATCTTTCATCGTTAAAATGTGATCTGGGGCCCACATGTTTTACTAAGAGTAGACATGAACATCTCTCTGCTTTCTATTACCAACTATTCTAGGGTTTTACAGATATGAGTACTGATGAGGTCTTTCTAAGGCATTTCACAGCCATGGTTACTCCTGGATCCAAAGGCAGGCAATTCTTCCTTAGCTGTGACAAGTATTCATGTGTTCCAAGAGTGTGATTCCATACAGCTTTGTGGTGAGAGTTAATTTGGTTTTCTCTGGGACTAGACATGGTTCTAGAAAGTGCCTCTTAAATTAAATAAGCCTTGAGGACCTTTTTTTTTGCAGAAGGTCCTCAAGCACCTTATGCCAAATTTCCGAAGGAGGGCCATATGCATAGAAATGCAGTAATGATATGCAAATTTAGTATCCCTCTCTCCCTCCCAGATTATTAGACCAGGAAAAGGCCCTCTGGATCATTTAAGGCTCTTAAACATTCTCTAGTCCAGGAATTGTCCAATGGGTGAAGCAGGAGGCACACAGCAGCATCTCCTGGGAGGGATATCTTTCAATGTACTCTGGTTTTATATTTGGAGTAAGAAACCCAATTATTTATATAAAACAACATCTTCTTAGCTCCTAGGAATATAAAAAAGAAAGAGGAAAGTTTTTCAATGGGGATGGTCTCTAATTGTGGTTCTCAAACCTGGACATGTATCAGAATCACCTGCAGGCTCCAACGCAGAGCTAATGATCCATTGGGTCTGCAGTTCATTTCTGGAAAGTTCCCAGGTCATGATAATGCTGTTATCTGGGAACCACACTTTGGAACCACTAAGAATCCTGATGAGAAGATTCTCTAAGAATCCTGATTCTAGAAGAGCTGAGATTTTTCTGGTTATGAGAAGAGGAAATGAATTGTAGAAATAAGGAATTACAAAAGCCAAATTGTCCTTATGACATGAACCTCATGTAACCATTTCTTATTATGTCTCCCTTCAGACCTCATAATAATAAATGGTTACATGAAGTTCATTTCTTAAGAACAATTTGGATTTTTACCCTTTCACAGGGATAAAAAAGGTTAAAAAATGTCAACCCATTTTAATACCTGCCCTTAGAGGACAACAAGGACTTGCCCTTTATGGAGCCTTTACTGCTCTTTATAGAAAGAAATGGAATTTGAACAACCACTCCCCCTGTCCCACTCATCAGTTCATCTATTTTAAGGGGCTGTTGTGTTGCACAACACCAGGGATGTTTATTCATATTGCAATCTATGTGAATGGCACCCCTGGAGTCGTTCAACTCAGCTGCCCTAACCACACCCTATCAGTTCTTGAGTAGCACTGCCCTTCTTTATCCTTCTCTTTCATTCACTGAATTAGCATTTCTTGGGCCTCAACCATATGCCAGACACTGTTCTAGGGGCTTGAAATACATTCGTAATCAAAACACACAAAGATCCCTACTGAGAAGTCTATATTCTAGAGGAAGGAGTAAACAGTAAATAAATGAACTAAATAAGTAAGTTGTATAGAAGGTGGTAAGTGCTATGGAAAAAAAAAAAAGGAGAAAGGTAGGTGGGATTGTTATGTTGGGGAGAACTGTGGTCTTGTTGAGAAGAGATTCAAGCAAAGACTTGAAGGAACTGAGGAAATTAGCTAAGTACATATCAAGGGGAAGAGAGTTCTAGAATTAAGAGGCCAGCGAGGCTGGAGTGGGGTGTGACCTAGAGAGAGAAGTAGGAGATAAGTTCTGAGAGGTGAGGTGGGGGCAGAGCCAGATCACAGGACCCTGCAGCACTCAGTTAGCACTTTGGCTTTTAGTCTTAGTACAGCAGGAAACCCTTATAGGGTCTTCACCATCTACTTCCTGGGAGGCTCATTTCATCCCCTATTATCTATAGCCTCATAGGCACTGTGTCTCCCTTTCTTTGAGAGTCCATATGAGTTGTAGGGTATGGATACACTGATGGTTAGTTTTGTGTCAACGAGGCTATACTATAGTACCCAATTATTCAATCGAATATTAGGTGTTGCTGAGAAGGAATTCTGTAGATAGGGTTAACATCTACAGCCAGCTGACTTTAAGGAGATTATTTTCTATAACCTGGGTGGACCTCATCCAATCTGTGGGAGCAAAAACCTAAGATTTACCTGAAAAAGAAGAAATTCTTCCTTTGGACTGGAGCATTAGCTCCTGCCAGAGTTTCCAGCCTGTGTGCCTACCCTACAGATTTCTGACTTGCCAGTTCCCACAACTGAGTAAGCCAATTCCTTGAAATCTATCAATCTCTCTCTCTCTATCTGTATCTATAGATATGGATATGGATATAGATACATACATATAGATATCTCCTACTGGTTCTGCTTGTCTGGAGAAGCATGACTGATACAGATCCTATTAGAATGCACTTTGAAAGACACAACCATATGATGACTATTTCCAATCAGCAAGGAAAAGAGGATCATGCACATAAATTCCACAGGAAATGGCTGGATGTACAGAGTCACCATGACACAGTTTTAAAGATTGCATTCCATTTCAGTAAACATATATGGAATCCGTGTAGTGTACTTGACACTGTGTGCCTCATAGCAACCCTAAGAGGCACACACTATTGTGATTTCCATTTCAGAGATGAGAAAGTTGGAATGACACAATCCGGTAAAGGTCAGAGTTGGATTTGGGTGTCAGAATCCCAAACCAGGCTCTTCAAAGTTACACTATACAGCCTCAAGAAATAACCCACCCCCAACTTCCTCCTTTCCTGTACCACATCACGTACATTCATACACTTCCTTCTTCCTCTTAGGACTTTTAAGTATTTTAGCCAGGAGACTGTCATTCAGATTGGTCTAGTTGGGGAAAGAGCAAAGGGTCCCTAGGTTCTCCAGAAAAGTTCCTGGAATATCTCATTATCACTGTGTAGATTCTGACACCATGCCCTTGAGGGAAAGGGGTCTTTGTTGGAGTAGAGACAGAGAAACAAAAAGCACCACTGTCTGGTTTTCATTTCCCCTTCCCCAGAGGCTTGTCACCTGGTTCAGTCCTGGGCCAGTAACATGAATATCTGCAGTTGGGAAAAATAAAGCATGGCACCCAACATTCCTTAAGATCTGCATGCTAAGCACATGCAGAGTGGCCTCAGGGCCCCTGAAGGAGATGATCTTAACCTAGGGGCATCCTGACCTCAGTACCCCTCTCTGAAAGAGGACATCTTACTTCTCTCTCTCCTGAGTCTCTGACCCTATGCTCCTCCCTTGGGTCCTCTTCCCCTTCTCATCCCTTCCCTGATGTTCTCTTTGGCCCTCACTCCTGTTTCTGTGGAGCTCAGCCAGACTTCGTGGGGATGACACTCGTATCTCCATGCTTTTAGACGAGGGGTCAAGGAAGGCCTCTGGGAGGAGAGGACATTATGGACCGTGACCTGAATGAAGTGAGAGAGGCAAGATGGTAGAAAGAGCATTTTATGTGGATGGAACAGAAAGGAAAGAAATCTAAAGAGGGAACAGGCTGATGGGTTCTAAAAACAACCACCTGGAGAGGAGGGAGCAAGGGAGCAATGGGAAAGATAAGGCTCATGGGGTTGGAGAAATAGCCAGAGTCAGGTTGTGTCCAGCCTTCAACACCGGGAGATTTAGCATAGCAATCCCTCAGTATCCAGGGGCACTGGCTCCAGGACCCCTGGGGATACCTACCAAAATCCACGTATGCTCAAGTTCTTTATATAAAATGGCACGATATTTGCAATATAACCTATGTACATCCTCCTGTATACTTTAAATCATCTCTACCTTAACTGTAATACCCAATAAAATGAAAATGCTATGTAAATAGTTGCAGGCACATAAAGCATATTCAAGTTTTGCTTTCTGGAACTTTCTGGAATTTTTTCCCCGTATTATTTTTTTATTTTTGCAGCATGCAGGTCACTCACTGTTGTGGCCTCTCCCATTGCGAAGCACAGGCTCCGGACGCGCAGGCTCAGCGGCCATGGCTCACGGGCCCAGCCCCTAGGCGGCATGTGGGATCTTCCCGGACCAGGGCACGAACCTGTGTCCCCTGCATCGGCAGGCGGACTCTCAACCACTGCGCCACCAGGGAAGCCCTCCCCGTATTTTTGGCCCGTGGTTGGTTGAATCCAGAGATGCGGAACACAAGGATATTGAGGGCGGACTGATTTCACTGTGACAGCAACTAATGGGAGGCTGTGAGCAGGAAAGCAACTGGTTTGTCTTATAATGTGAAGAGATAACTCTGATTATTGTGTGGAAAACAGACAGTAGGAGGGCAAGAGAGCCCAGTTAGGGGCTATCTCAACAATCCAGATGGGAGATGCCGAAGGCCTAGAGTCAGAGGCGGTGACTTTGTTTTTTGGTTTTGGCTGCGTTGGGTCTTCATTGCTGCGCCAGGGAAGTCCCTGGTGACTTTGTTTTGAGGGTGGAGCTGAATGGGGTGCGAAATATGAGAGAAGGAGAGTCAAGGACGGCTCCAAGTTTTGGCCTGAGGAACAGCAAAGGAGAACAGAGAAGTAGGTTGGAGGTAAATCAGCAGATTGGTTTGAGACATGTTAACTCTGAGATTATTCTGGGACATCCTGGTGGAAAGAATCTGCAGGCAGCTAGAATTCAGAGGGCAAGGTTCAGGGAGCAATATGGGGCTGGAGGGACTTCCCTGGCGGTCCAATGTTTAAGACTTCGCCTTCAGGGGCTTCCCTGGTGGCGCAGTGGTTAAGAATCTGCCTGCCAATGCAGGGGACATGGGTTCGAGCCCTGGTCCAGGAAGATCCCACATGCCGCGGAGCCCATGCACCACAACTACTGAGCCTGCGCACTAGAGCCCGCAAGTCACAACTACTGAGCCTGCATGCCACAACTACTGAAGCCCGCGTGCCTAGAGCCCGTGCTCCACAAGAGAAGCCACTGCAATGAGAAGCCTGCACACTGCAACCAAAAAATAGACCCAACGCAGCCAAAAATAAAAAAAAATTTAAAAAAAGACTTTGCCTTCCAATGCAGCGGGTGCTGGTTCAATCCCTGGTCGGGGAGCTAAGATCCCACCTGCCTCGGGGCCAAAAAACCAAAACAAAAAACAGAAGCAATATTGTAACAAATCAATAAAGACTTTAAAAATGGTCCACATCAAAAAAAAAAAAAAAAAAAAATGGGGCTGGACTGCTAATAGTGACTGCTAGGCATTACTTCTCCCTCCAGGCCCTCTTTCCTCATCAATCCATACTGGGATTTCAGGCAGACTCTCCTAAAATAGAGTTTATTATGCCATACCCAAGAAACAAATATCCTCTCCTCTCTTAGTACACCAGTCCCAAAAGGCGAAGACAAGAAGACCTTCTGTGACGTGACTCCACCACATACTAAGGATAGATATTTCCCCTAGGCCTCGACAAAAGCCTCTGCTCCTTTCATGAGCAATATCTTGCTGTCTGCAAATATCCCATTTATTATGTTGTTCATTCCTCTTGCCTGGAATGGCTTCCCTCCTCTCAGTATAATTCCTCCAAGACCCAGTTTATGGCTCCCTCCTGAATGAAGCCCCTCTGACCAGGTCAGCCCACACGGGGCCCCCAATGGTACAGGGAGAGCTGAAGAGTCTGCTTTCAACAATCCTGCAACTGGACGTATGTTCAAGGCTTTGTTTCTTGTTATGAGTTTAGTCTGCACTATTATAAAGTCCATGAGGACCTGGTTGGCTGACTGCCTTTTAAACTTTCAAAACCCTGCAGCACCTGGCAGGGTGGGACCAGCATCCGGGTAAATCATACAGTGCTAACTGGATTTGTAAGAATGAGACACAATTCTTTATCTAAAGGACTTTACAATCTCTAGTGGCCTGTGGATGTGTCTAAAAATACAACGCGGTCGTGTCTTAATTACCTCTCCTGACGGAGAATTTTAAAAGATACAGATAATAGTAGCTATAGCGCAGAGGCTGCTGCTGCTCTGCCAGATCCCCTCTGATCCCTTTGATTAGCTCTGTACTGCCCCCTCTCCTGGCTTTGTGTGCCCATCCCCCAGCTTCTGCGTACATTACAGCCAGCAGTTCGCAGACACCCCCCACCAACAGACATATGCATGGCTAACCAGTTCTGCTTAGCGCCAAAGTGGGACAAACTCTGAAGTGTAAATTATGCTCCAGAGCTCCCTGTAGGATCACCCCCCGGCACACACCCCGTTTAGCTTTAGCCCCTTCCCTCATTCCTCTCCTGTATTCTCCTGGGAGCAGTTCTTTAACAACTCACAGGCACCTGAATCCTTGGCTCACAGCCTGCTTCTGGGAGCACCCAATTTAGCAAACGCCCCCAAATTCTTTTTATTTGCCTCAGGAATGCAGAGAGCCAATCAGCAGTACTCATAAGATGCTCAGACATACATTGTTCCCTTTTCTTCAGTTCCTGCTCTGCCCACACACCAGCAGTATAGTAACTAGATGTTTAATGAAAGTGGGGTATTCTGGGCCATTATGGATAATACTAAAACCATAATTGTGGAGTCTAAATTAAAAACAAAACCCTAATTTACAAGAATAATTAGCATTCAAAACAGCCTCAGATATCACTGGGGCCAAACCTCTGTCTTATGCACTGTTGCCCTACAGCAACCCCAGTAGGTGGCTCTCAGACTCTGCTTGTTTCCCTATCGTAACAGGCAACTTACTTCCCTATCTTGGCAGTTAGCTTTAATTTTAGACAGTCCCAATTGTCAGGAATTTTATTGCATATTGAGTCCTGATCTAGCTCTCAGCAATTATCAGGATTGCATGTGTCCTTCTATTCATAAACCTGCAGTAAGGCTCATAAACATACTAGAAAGAAATGAGACATCTCTGAGTCTCAGAAACCAACCTGCGAATCTTTGAGTGTTAATGATCCTGATCATTAAGGACCCATTTTAGGGCTTAATTTCTTGGCCTATCCAGGTGCAAGTAAATCAATTGGCTCCTTAGCTTCTCTACAATCTGCCATTATGAAATATTTGCTCTAAATGATAGTTTTTCAACGTTAATAGTGAAATCACGCATCAAGTCTTGACAAGGTTCCCGCATTTGGAAACTTGAGCTGCTTCCCTAACAATGCAGGGATTTTTTTCTAATATCTAAAAACGAGGCACCGTCAATTGTGATTTGTATTTGTTTTTTGTTCAAGACTATTCTGTTAATGTTTATAAGCTCTTGAAACAAGAGACGGAAATTCTACTCCCATCATTTTCCCATTTCAGATATGATTGAATAATCGTCCAAGATTAAGTGAGTCAAGTGGAAATAATTAGGAAAGGGAAAAAGGCCCAGATTCTTCAATTTTCAGTTCCATTACATTTTATTCCAAGAGCAAAGGCATTCTGTTAGTCTGAAGCAAGACATACTTCCAAAGAAAACGAGGCACAATCAAAGGCCTTTGTTTTCCCTTTCTCCAATGAGCATCCTCTATCTGGGCTGTGATGTTTATACATCACCTTGCAGGGATTCCTTTGTTCTCCAGAAATCAAATGCCACCAAAATATGTTTCTGAAGAAACTCAGCCAGAAGGAAAGACAAATAGCATTTTTTTCGAGAGGGTTAAGGTTTAGTACCAGAACATTCTCATCAAGCATTCTCTATGACACTTTGAGCAATGTGGATCTTGGGGAATTAACTCACTGCCAAAAGGCTTAAAAATAATTACAATGAATTAACCTATTATATTAATTACAATTAATTTCCAGTTGAATCTAAAAATTCTCTCTCTAGGGATTCCTCAGCACTGACATTTATGAAGTGGCTTTGGCATATCATAGATAATTAATCTCCAACAATCTGCTGTCAAATTCATTTCCTTTGGGAATGACCAATTTGCAAAGAAGGAAAGAAATGAGAGTGAAGACTTAGAAAAATGGTATTGGAAGAAAACTCTTCAGGAACAAGAGGTACTGTCCAATTGGACACCCTGAATTTCTATAATAGGAAGTACTTATTTGGTTAGCACTGACTCCAAAGGCCACACATTTTATCTATAGCTACTTAATGAACATGCCAAAATATTTGAATAAATACACATACCAGGGTATATCTCAATAAGAGACATGAAAAATCAACTCCTATATAGATACAACAAAACTACTGGTTATTTAGTAAAAAATAGTGATTGATGGGGAACGGTTCACAGAAAGAGAATTTCAGAGTAAAAAGGAACCAGAGTCCAGTAATGCTATGCACCAGTGCGATAGCAGTGCTGTCCAACAGAACTCTCTCAGATGATAGAAAAGTTCTGTACTGTACTAATTGGTAGACACTAGTCACATGTGATTAATAAACACTTGAAATGTAGCTAGTGCAACTGAGGAACCAAACTTTATTTTATTTTAATCTAATTTTAATTAATTTAAATTTAAATGTAGGGTACTGAACTGCCCAACATTACCGCATATCATGGTGGCAGCTCAGCCTTTGTTTAAATCCCTTCGATGACAGGGAACTCACTTCCTCACGACTCATTGCACTCCACTGTTAAATAGGTCTAATCATTAGAAAGGTTTGCCTCAAGTTGATCTGTAATCTGCCTCCCATAATTTCTACTCACTGGAGTTTATTTCTCCCCTCTTCCCCCAGACCACACAGAATAACTTTGCTTGTGGTCTACTTTATATTTCTTTTAATATTTGAGAAGCCTCAAAATGCGACAGTATCACAGAATTTCAGCCCTGAAAGAGGCAGTAGTTTACTTTCTTTGTCAGCCCTCCCTTAGCAGTTTTTTCTCCAGGCTGAATATCTTTAGTTTTTAATATAGACAAGAGTAATTTCAGGTAGAAGGAGATTGGGCCTCTTAGTTTGACAAACTGGTTCAACTACTGGGTGATCCAGAGCAGATATATTGACTTGCCTGAGTTTAGTCCCCCTTTTGTAAAATAAAGATGATACCACTGAGCTATCTTGGTTGCTTTAATAAATAAATTAGATAAGGTTGAGAAAGTGCTTGAAACCATGTTTGCTACACAGAAGTCACTTACCTAAAATGTCAGTCCCTGCTTTCTCATGTAGCATATTATTCCATTCACCACACCAATTACTCTCAACACTGGACCTCACTGGATGTGTAAATGTGCAAATGCTATACCAATACTAATACAGTGAACTAGCTGTGTGACCAAGAGAGAGTGTAACAGAACAAACACATCCCTTGTTCTAGATGTTCTACCTCTATCAATTTAACCTAAAAGAATCAATAGCTTTTTAAAGTCCATGTTACATTATTCATTCATTCATTCATTCCATTTATTGAATCCCTTATTGTGTTCCCCAAACTATGCTAGGCCTAGAAGATAAAGTTATGCCCAAGATAACCTGGTTCCCTGCCCTCATGGAGTTTATAGTGTGGCTAAAATAAAACGTGCCATTAAGTAAAATTTCTAGATCTCTTTTCAAATGTGATGCTCTTTATTTCTGATGGCTCTTTATATTCAGAAGCTAACTTTTTACATCTCCATTGTCGTTTGGTGGTACAGAAGCTCTTGGCTGCCTTTCATTTGACTCTGTCACTCAGCTGGCTACCACATTCCCCACTTTGGGGCCATTTACAAACTTGATGAAAATATCCTCTGGCATCAAAGATGGTATTAAATGATGATGTTAAATCTCTAAACAAGAGTGAGTTATCTCTGAAAAACAGCCCGTGCTCTATTGATATTAACAGCCACTCAAATAATAGTTTAGCATATGGGTCATGAAAAATAAGAGTGTGGGCTCTGGACCCAAAATACCTGGATTTGAGCTTTTGTACCCTTACTTATGAAATGTTAGACAACTGTTAACAAGTAGTTTAACATCTCTTTAGCTCAGCTTCCTCTGTACAATGTGGGTAGTTTATAAGGTGGTTGTTGGGGATAACAGATAACATGAGATAATAAATCATTTCACCAATAATGGTATATAGTCAACGTTCAACACATGTAACTACCATTTCTATTCTTACATTTTTCCCATTAATATCCAGTGTGGAAACATTACAACACTGTATAACATGCACCTTTATTTTCTTTTTTCTCCCATCCATCTTTAGTTATTTTTCTCTTTCTTTTTATCATACCATAATATGGCAATAAGACAAAGGAAAAAGAACGGAGACTTTGGGGTCTAGTAGATGCAAGTTCAAATTTCAGCTCTGCTACCTACTAACACGTGGCCTTTGGCAAGATATTTAACCTTGAAAGGCTTCAGTACCATCCTCTGTAGAATGGTGGTGATAACACCAACACTGTGGGGTTATTACAGGATTACATGAGATGACCTACAGAAAGTGGCTAGTGTAGTACATAGTTAATTTTTTTTTTTTTTTTTTTGCTCAAGAAGAGAAGCTATTATAATTGTTAAGAGTGAAACTTGTTAGAACCCCCTGTGGTCTTGCTTAGCCTCATAAATAGAGTCTGGGGCCAAACAGTGCCTTATTCAAGACATTAGCACAGTTTTCACAGATGAATATCACTCTGAAATTATTCTATCTCAGAAGAATGTAGCTAGCTTTTACTCAATTTTTTAATTGGACTTTTCCCAAAATATATTAGAAATCAAAACCAACAACAAAACATTTTCAGAACATTTTGGGGGATGTTAATACTTACCTAGATGCCCTATTTACCAAAGTTTGTACCACTATCTAGCTCTCCTGGACAGAGTTGGAGAATTGAGGTTCAAAAGTATGTTGAAATCATAAAGGCATGCAGGTTGGATTTTCTGCATTGTTTACATTTGTAAAAACACCATTTTCCTCCTAAGTCAATATTACTCTAAAATTGACACCAAGAATCCTACATTTTGTTCTCTGACTGGAAAATGATATATAAATGAACATAGTTAAAGGTAGATTCAAACTTCATTTGGAGGAACACCTAAAAGGCAGAACATTAAACTGAAGGATGGATTCTTTTTTTAGCCAAATACAGAAATATTAACATGGAATTTCACATGGCATGGAAAACATCCTCCTTCACCCTTTGAGGCCTGGTTATGAGGTTGTAAAGACTCAAGAAGAAGGGTTTCTTCTATCATAGCTTCATAAATTCCTCCTGACACCAGCTCATTGCCCTAATGTGACGACACACATTCCATCCCATCCAGTCAAGTGTAGCATTTTTCTTTCTATTCAAGTATTCTCAAGGTTTAATTAAAGCAGCCAGCTATCTAGTAATTACTTCCCCCAGCTCCTTATTGTGTCCCTTTGAATTGATTTCTGACTACAACCCCTGCCGATGCTATAGTTTAGGAGGAGTGGGGAGAGACTAACTGCAGAAGTTATTTTTTCCTTCCTTTCATTTAATTAAAACAGATTGTCTGAAAAAGATTTAAGGCTGATTTTCACGAAAAGATTTAAGGCTGATTTTCACGTATATCGGTGTTTGGACAATTTTCAAATGCCTACTTCTAAAAGTTGAAGGCTGTAACTTCAAAGGAGAGCACTTGCTTTCTGTTTAATTTTCCCCAAGTACACTGCTGACGGCATTACCCCCACCCCCGCTCCAAAGCCCTTTGGTGACTCTCTACCAAGCACTACCTACCCCCAAACTCACCAGCTTTAACAGGTGGGCTCTCCCCTAGCTGTGTGCTTTCATGTCCCACGCCTCATGTCACACAGAGCCAACATGCTCTCCTCTGTAACCTTTGTTCATTCTCATTCATGTCTTAAGCTGTACTTCTGGCCACAAGCTTCCCTCATCTGGAGTCCCCCTTATTCCAGACTCTGCATATCTATAACACATTCTACATATTCTTCAAGATCCAATTCAATGTCACCTCTTCCTCAAAGTTGTCCCACATCTTTCCATTCCAAAATAATTTCTTCCTTTTTAGACATTCCAATAGCAATTTCTCTGTATCACTCTGATAGTACTGTGGTTTTCTACATTCTATAATACTTACTTATACATTATATGTGTGTGTGTGTGTGTGTGTGTGTGTGTGTCACAGAAGATTAAAAAGTGTCCTTGTAAACAGAAACTATGTCTGTTTAATCATACAAGCTAAAACAGTGCTTCTTTTCACATGAAAGGTACTCTATATAAGTATTTGGGGAAATGTGTGAACAAATAAAGGAATGAATAACAAATGAATCAATAGCTGCTAAGGATTCATTAATCCATGCTTATCCTTTAGGGCAGCTCCTAAAGGCAGATAAAATCATGTCTTCATTGCAATACAAAAGGAAAAAAAAGAGTGAGGCAGTTTAAGCATGCTGAAATTATCAACTGAGAATAAAACAGGAACTAGACAAGTGAAATCTTTTTTTTTTAAAACATCTTTATTGGAGTATAATTGCTTTACAATGGTGTGTTAGTTTCTGCTTTATAACAAAGTGAATCAGTTATACATATACATATGTCCCCACATCTCTTCCCTCTTGCGTCTCCCTCCCTCCCACCCTCCCTATCCCACCCTTCTAGGTGGTCACAGAGCACCGAGCTGATCTCCCTGTGCTATGCAGCTGCTTCCCACTAGCTATCTATTTTACATTTGGTACTGGATATATGTCCATGCCACTCTCTCCCTTTGTCCCAGTTTACCCTTCCCCCTCCCCGTATCCTCAAGTTCACTCTCTAGTAGGTCTGTGTCTTTATTCCCGTCTTGCCTCTAGACAAGTGAAATCTTAACAGAAGTTTTTTTGTTTTTTAAAGATACTTAGGAAGTTAATTTCCTTATAATGCTCAGTCCCCGTTCATGCCAAATTTCACTAGATAAAAGTATTCACATTTATATGTTGTCTATTGGAATGTGCAAATGAGCAATTTTTCCAGAAATGCTCATTCATTACATTTGTACTTCCTATCTCTTATCCACCTGGAAGGGCTGGGAACAAATCCAACTTTCTACCTTGCTTTTAAAGATTCACTGTCTAGCATATATTTTTTTTTTTTTTTTTTTTTTTTTTTTTTAAATATTTATTTATTTATTTTTGGCTGTGTTGGGTCTTCGCTTCTGTGTGAGGGCTTTCTCTAGTTGCAGCGAGCGGGGACCACTCTTCATCGCGGTGCGCGGGCCTCTCACTGTCGCAGGCTCTCTTGTTGAGGAGCACAGGCTCCAGACGCGCAGGCTCAGTAGTTGTGGTGCACGGGCTTAGTTGCTCCCCGGCATGTGGGATCTTCCCAGGTCAGGGCTCGAACCCATGTCCCCTGCAGTAGCAGGCAGATTCTCAACCACTGCGCCACCAGGGAAGCCCTGTCTAGCATATATTTGACAAGCAGAACAGAAATTTCGAGCCAAGTGGACATGAAATGACACACTCTAGCACCCTTTTTGACAATGTACATCGCCAAAACAAGACCCTCCATCTTTTGGACCCTGGTTGATTAAGTGGCCAGCCATGTCCCTGGTCTCCCTGGTCACTGCTCCATGTTCAGGCTTTAATGCTGTTCCAGGGTCTTTTTCCCCCTGAGGTAATGCCAACCAACATAAGAGCTTGCCCCTGGTGTTATTTTCATCAAGGCACAGAAGCATTTTACTGTAGGTAACTTCCCCTCTCTCGACTGAGGACTGTATATCTAAGAGTGATGCATGAATCACATAAACTTTTAATGCTTTGGTGAAATGAAGCTCTTCTCTTTGGTCATGGGAAAGGAGGCCTGGTTCAGAGAAGTTCTTTACAGTAAAGCCTGAGACAGGAACTGGACTCTTCCTGAGACTTCCTGTAGTCTCTGCAGCTTCTGCCAAAGTCTTTTTCATGTTTAGAACCTACTATTCCTCCTTTGGACACTGACATTACTTTGTCTTTCTTCTTGTCATCCACCCACTGCAATGAACTCCAATCCCCTCTCTGAAAACTTAACTGCACCCCAGAACTGCAGACTAGAAAGCCAAAAAATCCAAGGAAAGTATGGAAGAATAATGATGGCTGCCAGTAGCCACTCACAGTGCATGCATTACATTTCAGAAGCTCTGTCCTAGACTATGCAAGCCTTGCTGGTTCTGACAGTATGGGGAGAAATGACAGTAGGTCATGACGAAGCAGAAACAGCAGTTGTCAATGTTCCACGTTGTCCTCTAAGCTGGAGAACACGATGCTATTTTTCTTCCCCAGATGTCCTGCCACCTGCAGGACTTAGCATGTATGCTTTTGTTTTCAAGGTCTATAAGGAACTCCAAACTCAGTGTTCTGCTGTGTCTAACTCCACTCTCAAATGCTCTAGGTCTCATGTTGCTTATCTGTCATCATTATTAGCACCCCCTTGGGAAGATGTTATTATTGGAAGTGATTTCACATTCTGACAATGCATGGAGCTACTAGAAGTTGTGGCTACTTCAGACCTCTGCCAAGAGTCCTGTGTACTGGTGACTCTTAGTCCAGTAGAAATAAAAAATACTCATATATATATATATATATATATATATATATATATATATATATATGTAAGAAAGGGAAAGTGCCATCAAAAGACATGTCCCCTTTCATCCCAAATAATCCTCCAAAGTAGAACAAGGGAAAAGAGATGTGCTGTAGAGTCAAACAACCAATGTTTTAAGCCAGTGTAGGGGGCATATTTTAGGTCTGACTTTAAAGGAAAAAATAACAGATATTTTATTTTTAAACAGAAATTAACAAGTCAGCAGTGCTCTATGTAAAAGAAAATCTTAGAAACAAAAAATAGAGACACTAAGAAGTAATAATTTATCCTTCTGAGGATTCTGTTTTATTGTCCACAGAAGGTAAAGCCTGTGGTTTTTAGCAGAAATCCAGAGTCTGTTGACAATGGAAAGCACACATCTTTGTAAAACTCCCATAGTAATCAAACATCAAGGAAAGGTAGTATGTGAAATACAGGAGACTTAATTTTTCCCTGGTATTTTGAAGATCAAAAGAATATCTCTATTCTAACAACAAGACACCTCCCCCACCCCCAGTCTTCTACCACCCCACTAGGGGAACCAAGCAAATTCCTTGGTTTCTCATGTCATTACCACAGGCTGAAATGATGTAACAATAACAGCAAGCAGAGGTGTCCCCCTGCGCCAACTCTCTAATCAGTTTCAAAGTATGTTTTGTTGGTTCTCATTGACGGCCCTCAAAAGAACTGGTCACTCATGGTCTCAAAAGTTTTACAACAAATTGTGTGATTAAATTCTTTAAATACGTCTGTCCATTACTAATCCTCTTTTGCCAACATCCTTTTCAGAGAAAAATTGCAGCGCTCCATGGTGCCTGATTTATATTTCATTTTGAGAACAGGAAGTAAAGGGATTAAAGTTAAGGATTAAAACACTTACTCTTTACTGCATTTTTTTCACCTCCTGAATGGCTTCCTGGTTGCCATGGCTACTGTTCACTTGTCCTTAGTCCTGAATACACGTCTTTGCATTAATAAAATATTTAAATGCAACTTCACGGAAAACAATAGGGAAAGTAGCTTTAAGTTCAATTGCTCTTGAAAGAAGAAACTAGAATTTTAAAAAAAAATCTTTTTTCCTTCATTCTTTTATTGGTAGCCTCAAGAGTGAAACAAACTAAAAGACAGCACAGGGACAGTCTAAAGATACACAAATGATAATCAGAATTATGTAGCAGGGGCACAAGGAGTTTACTTTGAGATAGTGAGTTGGCTCTTAGCTTACAAACCAGTGTTTGTAGGAAGATTAAGGGTCCCTGGGAATTTCTCAAATGTTGCAACACCACAGAACATTTTAAAGGCAAAAACACACGTAAATGCAGTGTTGCAATTACACATTGCAAATACCAGCCAGGAAATGAAAAACTGAGGCTTTTACCACCACAAAGTTAACTTAAGCATATCAATGTAAATATCACTGCTTGGTATCCAAGTCATTGAGGGCAGCATCTGCATAGGGGTATGGCCAAAGAGGTGATAGCCACGAACAGCAGGTGCTGTCAGGGCTGAGGATGTCTGCACGTACAGTGCACACAGCTGATGCTGAGCTGGGCGTCAAAACGGAAGGGTGACATTGATAGACAAGTGAGCAAACACAACTGCATTTGAGTTATTCCTTTAAAAACACTCCCCTGACATTCATTTTAGAATGTACTGCCTACATTCTTTTTAAAAGCCAAGGAAAACTAAGGAGATGGAATAGCAAAAAACCCATTTTCAGATCTATTCTGAAAGTCCAATAGGAGGATAGGCTCTAGGGTAAATTGTGGAGTGACTTCTAAAACATCACCCCAGCCAGTTTTTTCCAATGCTCCCCAATGCTTGGTTTTCCTCTGCCTTACCCTCCAGTGGGTGCAAACTATTCCTTTATCCCCTGGAGACCCTACTGAAAACACCTCCCCCAGATCCAAGTATACCCATCATTTCTCACTTCTTCTGATCTCATACTCCCATTAAAACCATCTTCCTCTCACAATATCCATGGAAGACAGACCTGCTACTTGAAAATTTGTAATTGAAGCCATATTGATACATTCTGGGAGTGAAGGGACTGTTGCATTGCCTGTCCCATATAACAGAACAAAATTATACAAGATCTTCTGGAGACAATCTGTAGACAGTAACTGGAAAGAATGACTGTAATGGTGGCAATTCTATGCACTGTAACAAGCTAGTGGTATAGATAATTCTAGGTACAGGTGAACAAATCAAACCATGAGATAATTGGAGCTATCCATGGGCAGGGCTGTAGTATCTGAAACAAACGTGTATGGAAATGGCAAGTTATATACAGACCCACAAGGCATACAATTATTCCTTTCAAACATCCATGTTCCTTCTTTCCTGGCTTCAGCCTTTTCTTTTGGGAATCATTTATTTTGGGACAATCCTAAAGATTTAGGGCCATCCCAGGGCAGGCTGGGGTTACTGTTTGGCTGTTCCTGCACATTTGCAATCAAGAGGGAGCAATAAGAACCTACTGTTGAGAGGCAATTCTCCATGGGTCTCTCAAGTTTCTCTACGTCTTGGGAACAGAGGCACTGACTCCCTTATTAGACTATCTTTTTAAAGCATGTTTCTATACCAAAGGGCTTTGGAAAACTGACTAGGTTAGTATCTTCCTCCTTAGCAAAGGGCAGGCATACTTTCACCCATTACAAGTATCCCTCGCTTTTCTAAAGTTTGCTTTATGCCACTTCGCTTTTACAAAAGACCTACATAGTACCTGTTTTCTCTAACCAAAAGAAATTTAAGGATTTTTGCTTTTATGAAAAAAGGCGAAAAGAGAAAATAGGGTTCAGCATTTGTTTTGTAGTCAGGTGTTACGGAGGCAGTGCACACCCAGAGCAGTGAGAGTGGCACCACCAACCTCCTTCCCCAGGAACTACACTACGCTCGGCATCTCAGCATCAAGGCTCCACAGCATTGAACTGCGTCTGTGAGCATCTGTGCTTTATCTCCATTCATTTTGTGCATCTGTTAGCAAGATGTGTCCTAAGGTAATTGCTTCTTTGCTTTATGCCATTTCTGCTTAAGAAAGGTTTCACAGGAATGCTCTACTTTTGGGTAGCAGGGTAAATCTATATAAAAGATTTGGGTTCCCTAAGCTCAGAACTTTCCTCTTGTAACACAATCCACTGAGTGTGCAAGTGTCACCTGGCCCTCTTTGTGTCACCTTGTGGGAACTAAGACTTAAGAAACTTGCACAAGAAAACGATGAGGGACTTCCCTGGTGGCACAGTGGTTGGGAATCCGCCTGCCAATGCAGGGGACACGAGTTTGATCCCTGGTCCGGGAAGACCCCATATGATGCAGAGCAACTAAGCCTGTGAGCCACAACTACTGAGCCTGCACTCTAGAGCCCGCGCTCCACAACAAAAGAAGCTACTGCAGTGAGAAGGCCGCGTACCGCAATGAAGAGTAGCCCCTGCTCACCACAACTAGAGAAAGCCTGCACTTGAAGCAACGAAGACCCAACGCAGCCAAAAATAAATAATAAATAAATTTATTATAAAAAAAGAAAAAGAAAAAGATGATACTCTGGCTACCGCCACTGCTGTGAGTAATAACCTCACCTTTGTCTCTGACCCAGGAGGCTCATGTCTTCTGCCAGCATCCATGAAACTGTGGCAGGCTAATTTACTAGCTTGTACCTAGGGTAAAATCTCAGATGCTTTATAGTTCCTGCCATTTACAAGACTATCCACAGGATGTACAGAGCCCTAGGCAAAAGATTTTGTAGGGCTTCTGTCAAAATAATCAATTTGAGTCACCCCAAATCAGTATGTCAGCATCACACCAGAGGGCCAATCTCAAGTGATTCAGCAAAAGAAATACCACATTGGCCAGCACAAGTGATCTGCTCCCGAGGCTGCCCTCTTGGAATTAGGTCTGGCCTACAGGTCCTCAGGATGATCTCACAGGCATGTTGAAAAGCTCATCAGGGCACCTAGTTGACCCCACATATGGGGTAGAGAATGCCCTGAAGGAGAGAAATTAGGGCTGGCACCTCTGTGGGTGCTAGTCTGGGCTCAGGGTTCCCCACCTGGATGGTACTGCTGGCCCAATCACCAAAAAAGGGTTTAGAAAAATTTGAGGAAGGTACTCCAAAGCATGGGGGGCCTCTAGGGGCAGAGCCTCAGTCAGGGGCCCTGCTACCATCTTCTAACAGAAGGCTACTACAGAGCTTCTGGGAATGATCATCATGCCAAGAGCTTGCAAACAAATTACACCATTTCCCGTGTTGGAAAATCAGACAGCCCGTAGTAAGAATGGTAGAGTCAAAGGAGCACTGGATGCGGAGTCAGAAAAACACAGCTGGAGTACGGTTCTCCTACTTACTGAGTGTGCTTTGCAAAGACAGCTAGCTTCTCAGAAGCTTAGGCCTTTCATCTCTAAAATGCGATTACAATAATTGCAACACTGACCTTGTATAACTGTTGTGAAGATTAAAGAGCTAAACAGGCATGAAAATGCCCAGTAAACTGTGCTACACAGGTATTTAATGGCTCTTATTGTTCTTCTTCCCGTTTCCTTTAAATACTTATTTCATAAGGGAAGAGAATAAAAATGGGTAATTGCACCCATTGTGTTATTACTGGATATTTTAAATGCCAATTCACCCCTTCTTGCCATCACCAATGGTTGAAGAGATTTAGTGGTACTTAGTTTGTGAGTGTTTTGTTGTGTTGAAGGCTTTAATCAACTTCAAGCTAAATATTCTGGGGTGGGAGGGGGCTCATAATTGGGGTAGAGATGGGAGGTGGGGAAAACATCATGAACATTGGGTTCCTCTGTACACTTATGCCAAGATTGAGGGCACCCTAACATGTCTGAATCTTTATGACTTGAAAATTGGGGAACTTGTTCTTGACATTTTTCCATATGAAAGAACAAGATTTTTTTAAAGGAGCAGGGGAATGGATCATCCTTGATTGCTAATTTGAGTACAAAGAAATGAAATCTGATTTCTGTGTTTGCTTATGTACATATGAGGAAACATCAAGGATGTCCTTTGTAATACTATCATCTCAAAATACAATTTCTATTCAAAGTCCACAGTGAGTAAATATTATCAAATTCCTATATAGCTGGCGCTTATATGCTAGGCTAGCCCAAAGCATTGTTGTGAAACAGAGCTTCTTGTCTGTTGTCTTCTGTCACCTTTTTAACTGTTTTCCCTTTTGAGTCTCCTTTTTCAGAGATCAGTGATGTTCTTGCCAATATTGAGTGATAAAGGCTCCTCATGGCAGTGATTTTTACTATATGCTACGGAGTAAAAAGAATCAGAACAGAGGGGTCCCATGTTTATATATGATAGAAAAATATATGGAAAGATACGCAGCAGTGTTAAGCCACTTTGATCAACTACATCACAATTCTGCTACTACCTGGCTTCTATATATCCCATAGCTCAGAGTCCCAAATGAGAATCATTAGAAAAACGATTGCTGGAAGTAGTGTGAGAGAGGACAGCAAGGCCTAGCATAGGAGAGAAGACAGCAAGAGAGCCCACTAACTAGTCAGGGGATTCAAGATTCTAATGTTACACTAACTCTGCTACCAAAAACACTTGTAAACATGGTTATAAAAATATGTTTTGAGAAAGTACGAAGAGATAAGGCCCAGAAAAATGGAAAACCAGAAATCCATACCTCAAATTTCAACAAGGCAAAAAAAGATAAAGTCTAGAAACGCAACTGATAACCAGAATGCTTAAACTTCATGCTTGGAAAGATTATAGAAATAATATAGGTTGGTGAGCAGTTCAAGAGAAAGTAAGTCAATAGGAGCTAGGATGGGGTTATTGAGAACAACCAGAGAAACCTCATTTCCTTTTTAGATACCATTAGCTGAAAGCCACAGATATAATGAGCCTAGATTACAACAACTTATTTAGTAAAGTCTCTCACGATAGCATTTTGGAGAAGACTGAGAAACCTGGAATTGATGATAGCCCTGCTGGATATAATCATAATTAGATGAGCCACTGTATCTAAACAATATTGATTAACAAAAATATGCCAACCTAATTGTCTTGTCTCCTTTCACCCGAGATCCCTAAATCATGCCCCACATTACCACCATAATTATCTTTCTAAATCAGAAGTCTGACCACGATCTATCTATAAACATCTTAGTATGATATATAAGGCCCTTTGACATCAGTTCCCTGCCTTTTCAGTTCAGTGCTGCCTCAAAAGCCAATAAGGTCATCAGATCACTGATGGTCTCCCGTGACCCTACCTGAAACTGTATTCTATGGCACAAATGAAAGGGAGAGAATAGAAAGGCATACAATCTGTATGCTAAAAAAAATCTGGAAGCTGGGTAATAAGTAAAAATTGTTGGTAACAGGAATATTAATGCAGGATTTCTGCATACATCAGTAAGGTCATTGATGGAAACAAAGAAGCATACCTGGAAGACAGAACTAGAGCTCCTGTGTGGGTGTTCCAGGAAGGTAGATTTTTGACTTAATAATATAAAGAATGTTTGGACATATTAGACTTGCTAAATTAAAAAAAATGTCTTAAAAATCTGAAAGCTTAAGATTTCATGAAGAGTCGTCATAAATATCTTTTGGAACTTTCTGAATGTGATTCCCCATGTTGGGTTCCAGGGAAGATGAGGGTCCATTTAGGGATGCTTATAATTCTAATGGACTACAGCTGTGCCCACAGCTGGCCCCTATAATGGCAGCACAGCAAGCACCCATCGCCAAAAGAAGAAAAACATCTTTCTATTCCAGTGAAAAGGACAGCCCTATTGAGGCAGCGACTATCTGCAGTCCTTTAACAGTTACTTAAAGAGTTAGTCCGGACTGAACAAACAGTGGAAACAGTGAGCATTTAAGATGTCACATGACACTTTGCTAGAGTTTATAAAGAGGGGTCTGGATTGCTGGGAGGGAGAATAATCTTTTGCCAAAATGTTCTGTGGAATGCCAAGATTGCAAACAGTACGTCAAGGCTTAACGGACGGCTTTGCGTTAGGCAGTATTAGCTAATTCTGGAGCACATTCTGTGGGTCTTGTAGGAAAACAGCATAACACCTTTGGCATCATACTTGGTTCCCTTTCCACTTCTAAACTTTCTCATTTCTCAGAAACAAACTAAAGAGAGTAGAAGTAGTAATAACAAATTCATCCTGACTCTAAAGGCCAAAAGAATCAAATAAGATAATGTATACAAAATGGTTCTGAAATGTTAAAGCATTAAACGTGGGCAAAATAAGGTTATCACCATCACTATTAAAACAACTGAGTCACAGAGATTGGATTCCACTTGCTGAACAACTCAAGAGGTGCCTTGCAGAAGGCTCAAAGGTCTATTCGTCAAGTTCCTCTAACTTCTCAAGCAAGAATCCACATAAAACAGCTGAGGCAGGAAAAATCTCTTCTCCCCTCAGAAAATTCTTGCCATTATCTGACTTTTGCTCTGTACACCACTAATAAAAGCCAGTTTCCCCAGCAGAAATAGGGGACGACAAGGCACTTTGCTCTTTATTGTAACACCTTCTAACTCCCACCACCGTGGCCACAGCTATACCTCCTCCAAGGATTGAGCTCCGTCTTGTGCAGGCTTGCAACAAGCACTTCACGTGTGTTTCCTCACTAGTAGCTACCACATACCTATGGCACTGCTGTTACTGTCCAGATTTCACAAATGAGAGCAATTTAGAAGAGGAAAAGTCAGGAAACAATCAAGGTCTAAAACGGGTATAAAAGTAAAGCTCTTCTGCATGAAACCTATATCCATCCATCTGCCATTCACATAACAATACCTATAGGAAAACTGACAACTGGCAGGGATTTTCAACCCAAAGACATGGATTCTATCCAGTAAGTTTGTCTGGTTGAGATTTTAAAACAGGCAAACATGAACACAAATGTGTTTCTAGTATGAAGAAAAAACAAAATGGATATATAAACAATTCACAATTCTGTCATAATCTCAGTTTCCATTAATTGTTTTTAAGCAGCTAAAATCTCCTTGAGGTAAAATAAATTAATGGAGAAGTCTGGAGTGGGGAAAACCAACTCACTAAAATTTCAACAACCCTTGTCTTCTCTCTTAGAAACCCTTAATGGACTACATGATGTAATTCTAGTGGTAACAGCTAACCTTTATTGGCCATGTATAACGTATCAAGCACCATGCTAAGCATTTTACTGTCATTATTTCATTTAATATAATACAAACATACTGTATTAACAAATATTATATGACACAAACTTATGACAAAAATGACTGAATTAAAAGTTAACATATTATGATAAATTTCTATGATTCTGTAAATTCTCTGATACATAACACAAAATACATGTTTAAAAAAGTATCTGCCTATTTGCTTAAAGTATAATCCTCTTGTACTCTCTTAGCATAGTATCTATAAATTAATTGGCATGAACAAATTTGCTTTGAACCATCACTGGTATAAGAAAAGGGAGTAGAACCAGTATATCCAATAATTAATTTCCTTAAGTTTTCCTAGTGAATAATCAATTTGCACTAATATAAACTACATTTTGAAGTTTATCATGCCCCATTTTTGTGTGGCTAGTGTCACCTTCAAATAAAGTAGCCTCAGTTAAATTTTAACATAATGAATTTTAGTTTCTGGGTGTGATGGTCAGTTTTATGTGTCTGCTTGGCTAGCCTCTAGGCCCTAGTTATGCAATGAAACACTAATCTAGGTATTGTTATGAAGGTATTTTTTTTAGATGTGATTAACATTTACAGTCAATTTTTTTTAACATCTTTATTGGAGTATAATTGCTTTACAATGGTGTGTTAGTTTCTGCTTTATAACAAAGTGAATCAGCTATACATATACATATATCCCCATATCTCCTCCCTCTTACATCTCCCTCCCACCCTCCCTATCCCACCCTTCTAGGTGGTCACAAAGCACCGAGCTGATTGATCTCCCTGTGCTATGTGGCTGCTTCTCACAAGCTATCTATTTTACATTTGGTAGCATATATATGTCCACGCCACTCTCTCACTTCATCCCAGCTTACCCTTTCCTCTCCCCGTGTCCTCAAGTCCATTCTCTACATCTGCGTCTTTATTCCCGTCCTGCCCCTAGGCCCTTCATAACCTTTTTTTTTTTTTTTTTTTAAGATTCCATATATGTGTGCTAGCATACGGTATTTGTTTTTCTCTTTCTGACTTATCTCACTCCGTATGACAGACTCTAGGTCCATCCACCTCACTACAAATAACTCAATTTCGTTTCTTTTTATGGCTGAGTAATACTCCACTGTATATATGTGCCACATCTTCTTTATCCATTCATCTGTTGATGGACACTTAGGTTGCTTCCATGTCCGAGCTATTGTAAATAGAGCTGCAATGAACATTGTGGTCCATGACTCTTTTTGAATTATGGTTTTCTCGGTGTATATGCCCAGGAGTGGGATTGCTGGGTCGTATGGTAGTTCTATTTTTAGTTTTTTAAGGAACCTCCATACTGTTCTCCATAGTGGCTGTATCAATTTACATTCCCACCAACAGTGCAAGAGGGTTCCCTTTTCTCCACACCCTCTCCAGCATTTATTGTTTGTAGATTTTTTGATGATGCCCATTCTAACTGGTGTGAGGTGATACCTCATTGTAGTTTTGATTTGCATTTCTCTAATGATCAGTGATGTTGAACATCCTTTCATGTGTTTGTTGGCAATCTGTATATCTTCTTTGGAGAAATGTCTATCTAGGTCTTCTGCCCAGTTTTGGATTGGGTTGTTTGTTTTTTTGATATTAAGCTGCATGAGCTGGCTTGTAAATTTTGGAGATTAATCCTTTGTCAGCTGCTTCATTTGGAAATATTTTCTCCCATTCTGAATGTTGTCTTTTTGTCTTGTTTATGGTTCCCTTTGCTGTGCAGAAGATTTTAAGTTTCATTAGTTCCCATTTGTTTATTTTTGTTTTTATTTCCATTTCTCTAGGAGGTGGGTCAATACAGTCAATTTTTAATACAATCAGCTGAAAGGTCTTAAGAGCAGAACTGAGATTTCCCTGAGAAAGAAGAAATTTCACCTGTGGACTGCTCATCCAATCCTAGAAGTAAGAACTCTGGAGACATCTTGACTCTACCCTTCATCCCTGGCATCCAATCCATCACCACATGCTGTCCACTCTTTTTTTTTTTTTGTGGTACGTGGGCCTCTCACTGTTGTGGCCTCTCCTGTTGCGAAGCACAGGCTCCGGACGTGCAGGCTCAGCGGCCATGGCTCACGGGCCCAGCTACTCTGCGGCATGTGTGATCCTCTCGGACCAGGGCACGAACCCATGTCCCCTGCATTGGCAGGCGGACTCTCAACCACTGTGCCACCAGGGAAGCCCCTGTCCACTCATTTTCATCTCAACTGCCACTATCCTTGTCCTGGCCTTCATTAAATCTTGTAAAAGTGCATACCATCCTAAGTGGTGCAATTGCTTCAGACTCCTCCATTAATTTATTGTACCCTCCCCTCCATACTTCAATTCACCATCTATACAATCATCCCACCGCTTGTCGAAGTCCTGCTTTAACATCTCTGGTTGCCTCAAGGGAAAGGAGCCTATCTTACCATTTTTGTATTCACAAGCATTTATCAAAATATCAGACACACAGTAAATGCCGGGTAAGTAGGAGTCGATCCCCCAGAACATAAGAGCATAGATTGTTCTTAGTTGGGCAAAGTTTTGGGGGGCATTATAATTAAAGCCAGGTGAAACAGTCACTAGGCATCCTGCATTTCTTTTGGCTCAGAGGGTCTTTTTTTCAACAGCTTTATTGAGGTATAATTGATATACAAAGAACTGCACATATAATAATATGGACAACTTGATGAGTTTGGACATATGCAAACACTCATGATACCATCACTGCAATCAATGTAGTAGAAATGTAACACACCTCCCAGAGTGTTTCCTTGTGTCCCCTTTGTGGGAATTTTTTCCTTTTTTTCCCTTTGGTCATCAGGAAGTCTTAATTTCAGAGAATCAATGAAACCTATGGAGCTTCTCCCTAGAAAAATACATTTTACATTTTACATTTCTGGGATTTCATTAACTTCCTAAAACCCACTCTTCCATGTATTCCCTTATGGTCCATGGATCCCAGATTAATAACCTATGAATAGAACCAAATATCACAGGTTCAAGTTTGATTTTAATCTCCTCTGGTTTGGGTCTCAGCTTCCTTTCCCTCATTTGGATCTTTTTTGCTCCATCATCCAAACAACCATATGACCTAGAAAGATGATCTATAGTCATCACTAAAAGGGGACTTCACCTACAAGAATATTCAGTTCTCACAAAGAAAAAGTATTTCCAAGGACACTGTTCTGTTGTCATTCACAATAGACCACCCTGGACTGTAGGTATGTGTAACAACACTGAAATGATTACCCTTTCACCTTTGAGGCCCCGTGTTTGCCTTTCAAGATAGCTGTGAAGATGGGGAAATGGAAAAACTAGGGGACTGTAAATTAAGCTAAGTCACAAAGCAATTCATAGCACTGCATAAAAGGAGCCCGTACCTCCTGACGTCCAATCCGAACAGTACTCTGAGACACAGTCACCCATCCAGAAACCACCATGAAAAGTTTTCACATTAGGCTTATCCAAGCCCTTGTGTGAAGTCACCTGAAAATAAATCTTTAGAGCTCAGAGAGCCGACACAAACAAATAGAAACATATTACCCATGGACATCAAAGACAAAACTCAGTTGAATATGAAAAGGAAAGACAAGAGAGAACTAGCAGAGGAAGCAGTAATTCCAAGGGGAACCAGTACTTCAGAAGTGGAGACAGAGCAAAAACCCGAGGAGGGCCACGATGAACTGTATCATGATATTTTAGGACATTATGTTTAGGCAGCAGAAAGTCTGGGGAAAATGTTTCTATTCCAAAATCATTTTTATCAAGAATCCACAAAATCTAATAAGAGAAAAGGAAGGAGAAGCTTAGGTTTCTGTCAATCAATCAAAAAAACAATTTTCTAGGAACGATTTCTATAAAATAGCTCACTAAAGCACCTGTCATACGGTCCTCATTCCTTACATAGTTGGCCAGAGCAGGGCCAAACACTCCTATTTTTTGTTCCAATTAAGAATTTTCAAGGGGGATAGAACAAAAACTACTTTGCCACATATGACAAAGAACTGTAATATAATCAAGAACAATGTAGAACTCCAAAGATCTCCCCATTTCTTTCAAATAATAGAATCTAAGACTTCACTCCTTAAGAATCTCTGTCAGTCACAAAGGAACTCCCAGATACCATGTTCCACAAGCACGCTCTGTGTGACTTTAATCACAGCATTTCTCCTACCATACAGAAAGCACGTATCTCCATGTGTCTTTCATTGGAATGTAATCTGTAGGAGGGCAGATTCAGATCTCACTTGTTTTTAAATCCTCAGAGCTGATGCAGGGCCTCACTTGCGCTACCTGTGCTGATTGCTCAGCGAACCACAAATGCTGACCATCTGAGTCATTTTCTTAGGTGGGAGATAATAAGCTATGCTTTTCAATGTCTAGCATCCAGTTCCCCTAATGACACTGCAATTGAGGAAAGGCTGCCAAAAAGTTTAATTACAACAAACTAAGAGGATCCTGACATCTACTGCTGTGCTCTTAGTTAGCACCAGAATTATTTAAAAGAAGCTCAAACAGAAAGGTACAGTATTTTAACTTAAGCAGTGCTTTAAAACTTTTTGCAGCTAATACAGTTTTCTCATTTCTAAAGTGGTCACTTGAATGTGTTCCGGACCATCTCACCTCAACAGGTCCCCCTCTTTAATCTCCATATCAACTCTCTCACTGCTTCCTTGCCTACATTTATGTTACTTATTTTCTGTCAATCTTTTTATTGTTGCTGGACTTCATCAAGACAATGTGGCTCTATAAGAACCGAGAATATGTCTGTATTAGGCACACTTGCATCCATGGGTTTTAATAAATGCCTGACACACAGTAGGAGCTTAATAAATATTTGTTGAATGGAATAAATGAAGTTACTTGAGATTGTATTTCTAAAGTAATTTACAGAAGAATGGTTTGATGAGATGCTCTAGAGGAAAAAGAAGATTGTTTTGTTGGCCAAGTAATTTTGAACAATGCTTAATGTTATTTTCTCTCTGGAATATTGGTACATCCAAGGCTCTGAGAACTCTTGCAAGAAGAAAACCATTGAATATTTTTCAACTCAGCATTTCCCAAATTTATATAACAAAAAACTTTCTAAAAGAATTATCTGAGGGACTTCCCTGGTGGTCCAGTGGCTAAGACTCTGCGTTCCCAATGCAGGGGGCTTGGGTTTGATCCCTGGCCAGGGAACTAGATTCCACATGCCTCGACTAAAAGATCCCGCGCACAGCAATGAAGATCCCGAGTGCCGCAACTAAGACCCAGTGCAGCCAAATAAAAAAAAAGAAAAAAAGAATTATCTGATAAGATCCTAAAGATAAGGATCTGATAAGGTTCTAAAGAACATGCTTTGAGAAACACTGCTTTACGGGCTAAAAAAGACACTGGGCTAGGCTCAGAGATGCGAATATTTATTTTTCTGTATTCACAAGGCTGAAAACAGTTTTTCCATTACCTCCAGAAATGAACAGATGTTTTTTCTCACTAACTGTTTACTCTCATGGACAACCACCCCTACCCCTCCACCTTCCCACACCCAAATGTGAATCCTCAATTCCTTTTTAAAAGCTCCAATCACCATGTAGCATCAAAATGTTCTCAAAATCATAGCTGGTTTCATACTGTATCGACTTAAAATAGAAGCCTCCAGGCAATTGGTTTCAACTCCAAATCAGTATAATCAATCTGGGGTTAACTTGACTTTTTTAAATTTAAATTTAATTATTAGTTAGCATCATTATTTTGAACCAAAATTGTTTGTTTTACAAAAGCATACCTAGCACCTTTCTTGAAATCCATTACCCTCAACTGAGACATCAAGACATTCAGGCAGGTAGGTAGTATGTCTCACCACCATTCTGAGGTGTAAAGTACGTAATTTGTCAGCAACAATTGTTAAAGTAGAAAACTTAATGTGACCCACTTAAAAAAAAACACACACACTAGTGCCCTTTAAATGTCATCCCTGTAATAGCATCACTATTACTCAAATTCTAATATGATTTCCTAAATGTGAGAGGAAGAAGGGGAGCTACCAGTTCATCTTGAAATAATATATTTGTAATATGTGCCTATGACTGACATTCCATTGAGAGTTGGAATGGTTTTTAATTTATTCCTGAGCAGGAAAAAAAAGGAATGAAGGAAGGAAGGCAGGAAGGAAGGGAGGAAGGGAGGCAGGGAGGATAGAAGGAGGATTGTCAAAATCTGGGAAGGCCTCTGATTGTGTACCCCATTTGTATATGCCGTATGCCACGTAGATGATGACAGAAAACAACTGATAGAAAAGTGAGCCTCACTAGCTCTTTTATACATGCTTTCATTCAGGGGAAAATGTACTTTTTCACATAGCTTTTTTAAGATTCCAACAACTGCACAAAGCAAGGTGAGCCTATGTTGTATTTAATGAAATTGTTTATAGTTTTGAGTACATATGGGGTGGTGGTGGCTCTGAACAGATTCCAGAGAATCATCAGTTCTACATGAAGAGAGTTGAATTAAATAAGCAGCTCTATTTTAGCCAGAAAGCTATATAAAGCTGTTCCCTAAGTAGGAAAAATACATACGTGTTGCATTCACATTATACTTGCTTGGTTTAAAACAGCCCACATAGAGGTCACAAAAGTGAAAGTTATCAACCATGGTGAGTCAAAGGTGAATGTTTAACAAACATTTAACGAATCACACCCAAAGTCTGGAATCTCTGTGGAAGTGTGAAATGGACGAAAGATTCATGTCATCTCTAACTTCTGGCCCAGCATTCTTTGCATTCACTTTTAAAAAGTCCATGTTGGTAGCAGGCCAGAGTTGAAGGAAACCTCCTTGTTTATGGCACTTCCAAGGTGAAAATGAAAAATTCTGATAAAGCTCACAGGCTTGAGGAAAATTTCAAGTGGCTTATTGCCTTAGTTTTCTCTTATTTCAACACTCATTATCAGACAGAATTGAAGGACGGATTCTGTCTTTTGCTCTGCAAGCTGAATTCTATTCTGAATTCTACTCTGGAGACCATAGCTGGTGACTTGAGTATTTTGCTGCTCATTTATCTGTGTAGCCCTCTATTTAATGGACTCAAGATCTGCAAAGCACATTCGATGGAAGAAGTCTGTACGTCACCTGATGGGATGTGTGGGTGTGCACACATTAGACAAAGAGAAAAGTTACTCTCTGCATGCAATGAGCCAAATTATCCCAATTCTTTTGCAGAGAGTTTTTTTTTCCCCCTTCTTCTTTCTTTTCATAGCTTGAATAATATTAAGCTGAGATTTCAGGTTCTTGGTTTTCAGTAGGATCCAACAGGTGTGGGAAAAGGGCCACATGGCCATGACCAGGGCATCACTTATGAGATCTCTACCCATCCTAATAAACACTTGTCTTATGGGTGAGGATGCCTTGTCACTGGCCATGATTTCACTGTAGGACTTCATAAAGCCGGCCATGTTAAGACCAAAATAATGTCATTTAGTGTCTAGGGGGAGGTTAAAAAGAGGATTAGAGGCAGGCATGCAGGCAGGGTATATTAAACAAGTCCATGACTAACAGGGTGTGACAGAAAAGGGTTTTATTCTTTTCAACAAAACAATTCCCTAGGGCTGGGACCATTACTCCACAGTGCCTTTATCACCTTGGAATTTTTATGGTTATTTTTGATGAATTCACATTTTTGTAAAGGCTTTTTGAAATGATGCCAGTTTTCAATTTTTAATTAAAGTCGTAAATAATCTTAATTCTGCCTTAAAAGGGTTATTGTTTCTTACTTTTTTTTATTATTGCTGCCAGGAAATATTTCAAATACCAAGCCCTGACGTGAATAGCACTTAGAACCTCTCTGAGGTCTAGTAACAACATTGTACCATGTAAATACTACACACCGGAATACCAGCTCAAGGTTTGAAAATGTGGATTGATTGATTTGAGGTTTATTAGCACTGCTTCTCCTGGGAGTGGCATTTCCCCTTTTTATTGGATGGAGCAACTTTCATCATTTTAATTTCCACAAATTAGTCCATTACAGGATTTTTTAAATCTTCAGATTAAAAGGACAGGTTAAAATTTGGAAAGTAAACACAGTAATTTGTCACTAAGGACTAAGCAATGAATGTCAGAACGTCAGCCAAATCCAATTCAACCACTCGCAGGAAAAAGAGTGAACATCAAAAGCTAAATCACTGGAGAGATAATACCTCATTTTACATAAGACAAAATTAAGAGAATATTGTAATATCTGACATTAGATTATAATACTGCTCCTTGAAAGCATATCCTTGTTATCTGGATTGCCTGTTGAAGGCTGTCTGCAAATTGTTTATAAATTTGTATTCTGTAGTCTTAAGATCTGATTTTCTTTTTAAATTAGTGCTTCAAGAATCTTTCACATAATCAAAACTACTCTTCCTTTATAAAGAGATTGAAACACACCATGTTTGAACAATAGAAACCATTAGTAATTCCTAAAAATATCCCATTCTGTTTTCATACCTACTGTCAACCTAGGTTACCCTCTTAAGCTGAATATCATATTATTGCTTACTTGTCTACATGTGAGACTTACATTCTGTCATGCCCATGACAGTTGTTATTCTCTGTGAAGGTGCTCTTCAATCTGACGATAGATTGGCTATTACAGTAAAACCTCATACATTTGGGACAACTTGGAGGTGGAGAATGGTCAGATTTAGGGGGAAGAAACTCAGCAAGGTTTATTTTTTAACAAGCACAACTTACTACTTCAAGTTTATAAGATATACATGGATAATGACAAAAAACATTAGACAATGGTCCTCCTATACAGTTAACAGTATGCAACAATGGTGTGTTATTTTAAGAATATTAAGCATCCTCCTTACAACTTTATGTATATTATTAATTCACTTAGCAGTTTCTTTGCTGTTTTAAAATACAGGAACATATCCAATCCATGTTGAAGGATCATCTATTATCATCTCTTGATAATGATCATCTGTTATCAGTTTATTGGGATTCCAATTAAAGACACTTAACTATATTTATAGAGAAAAAAATAATTTTAACAATTGACTTACAAGAGTGGGTATGTATGCCGTTAAGAATATCTATTTTTTAAAAAAGAATATCTATCAAATCCTTCTGACTGGCCATTTTTCTAACTCACAGCAAAGGGGTCAAATTGTTTCCATATATGAGCCCTCAACTGGCATTGTGCTAACACCTCTCAAGGAAGAAAAAATCTCAAGTAACAAAAAGATTACAGAGCATTTCCCAACATAAAAGAGTTAAATCCCTATAAATCATAAAAGAATAAACGATTCTAGTTAACTAGAAGCCATGGTGATCTGAAAACCACAGCCATAGGGTTTAATCACACCATGGGGTTCAATCACTTGAAATAAGCAGAGTCTTAAACTTCCCTTAAATTTGTTATGAAGGGCCCTTAGATGAACCAGGTACCCATCTGAACACAAATGAAACACTCAAAAAGCCAAGGTCAGGTCAACTTATTTTCTGCCATGATCAGAAGATACTTTTTGGTCCAAAAATTTACAAACTCAGTTATTAGAAAATCCTAGAAAGGCAGTAAGCTCCTCATTTCTCGAGGTGTTAAAGCACAGCATGGTCAACCACTTGCTGGAGATTTTATGAGGTCAGGAGAATAAGTCAGGTGGGTTGGCAGGTTGATCTTTAACATTTCTTCCAAATCTGAGAGATACTATAATTTCTATGAACTTTGAGAGATGCACTAAGCCCTCATTGATGTCAAAGTAATTTTAGGTTCAATTCCTTTCTCAGACTTTCTTACGTAATACTTATTAAGGAATGTGGTTTTTTCTAAGCTTAAAGGGAAGAATGCTCTATACTTACCCTACCTGCTTCATCAGACGTAATTATTTTAGCCAACTGATATTTTATGAAAAAGCACTTATCTCCAGAAAGGGTTTTTGTTGTGCTGTTTTTCCCAATTCAATTTTCTTTAGCTATTTGGACTGAATTTTGTTACTTTCCAGTTTAGGTGACTTTCACTAATTTCCTCCAATTCCTATTATACAAACCCTCCCCAGAAATTCATATCTGGTTACATCAGTTATGAAAATCACAGCCTTGCTACTACTTCATGGATGACTTCTCTACTCAGAGTCTAAAACATGTTATACCTTGAGAAGTATGAGAATCACCAATGCCCTGCAGAAGCTCCCAGTACTGCAAGAGGAATTTAAATGTGCTTGTCCTGGCTGGATAAATTCTCTTTCAAAATTACCTTTTTCCTTGCTTGCTGATCTTTGGAAGAATGTGCCTTCACATGCTTTCTTAAGGAGCTTGGGTCTGTGTAGCGTTTGGTGCATCCTGGAATTTGACAAGCATAAGGTTTCTAAATAAGAAAGAAAGAAAGAAACAGCTGTGGTTAAATCATAAAGGTAACTGGGGAAGGTCTACTCAAAGACGACTGACTTCAGAGCATGAACTGTTACCAACTGACTGACGTGAAATGCTATGTGATACTCATTCATTTTAATTAGAAAGCCCAGAAAGTTTGCATCAAGGTGAAGAGAAGAGTAAACTTTCAAGAAACAAAGAGATGGCTTATCTTTGAAGATTTTTAAGAGACTGCTACAGAATGCACTCTTACCGCGAAACCTCCTGTGGCATTTTTCAATATGGAAATTATTAGTATCTTCAGTCATACTTACAGTTATGTTCCCCTGAAAACAATCTTTGGTACTGTCAGAAATTAGGAAACACATACTCTTTAAGAGTTCAGGTATAAAGAAGCTGTAGAAAAGTCCAGAAAAGACTGGGAATGTTTCAGAAGAAACCTGATTCAGAAAGAGAGAGGGAGAAAATTAAAAGGGAAAATTAGTGGAAAGTGAGTAAAAGACAGTAGGTTTCAAACAACAGACACATGAAAAATCAGCCAGAGAAACATTAATATTATTAGTAGTAGAGGAGTCCTGGTGTTAAGCCTGGGTTAGGTGAATAAGCCGTTGGCTGAGCATGACGAGAACACAAGTTTTGGCTACTCCAATTCCCCCATACGCCTGAGAGATGTAAGGTGTGGAGCCTAAGGCAGAGTCTAGAATCTTTTATTTTCATGTCCCTGGTGATTGGTAGATGCTAATTAGGAATGATGAATTAATGAATGAGAGCACTACACATTGATTCAAATTTTAGCAACTATTCCTATTGTAACAACGAAATTCAAACCAAAGCTTTGGGAATACGGCTTTTAAATTGTAGAATAAATAAAAATCGCTTATCCTAAGAACTGAAAAAAATCACAAGATTAACTGTGTTTATAAGATGTATTAATAGTCACTCATCTACTTAGTATCTCATCAGGTGACATAATAAAGCTATGCCTGCATGAGGTGAAATGTAAGGAAGAGAATTAAAACCCTGTCTCTACAATAGAATTCTTTCTTTAGAAACCTGCTTATTCTGTTGACCTAACTCTCCCGAAAAATCAGTTTTTTTTCCCCTACTGTTTATATTTTGTTCCTGTTTTCATGCACTTGCTTGTCATTTTGTAGGCCAACATATATGTGGATTATATTATTTGCCCTGCAGGAAGCCATATATGTGATTCACTTTTTTTGTTGCTACTGTTACCATTTTTGATTCCAAGAACAAGGTAAAGTCATGAATATATAATTCAGTTTGAAACTCCCAATTTGAATTCTAAGTTTGATTACCTGATGTGTTTGTTCATCGACTGACTGATTGATTGAATGAGTAAATCACCCAGCAACTCTTTTGCTCCCGTAACACGCTGGACACTGTGTTACATATCAGGGATCTAACAGTGAACGATGGATGAACCAGCCTCTCAATATGTCACAGTTTCTGCAAAATGATGAGCCAATTATGGGCTGAAGTCACTTGCCAAGGAAGTTTCCATTGGGTAAACAAAGGTTTCCTTTAACCTGGGAATCTTTTCTGGGTTCACACAGCTTTCTTGCCCTAGTCTTTCCTGTCCTGCCCTGGTGTTATGGGGGCAATTAGCCAACATCTTTATTGGCAGTCACGCTGTGACCACATAAGCTCATGTTTTGAGCATTAGAGATGTTGCATGTAAAAATCTTTGGGAATATTAACGTGTTATATAAATCGATGCCATAATTATCACAATAGTCACCATTACTTGGGTTAGAAAGATAAGAAATGGGTAACGTCATTTTGTATTTGATTTTGAGATGTCACTCTCTCCCCTGCTATCAGCCACCTGGGATCAGTATGCCAAAAGAGCAACATCAGGGGATGGTCTAAGTGGTACGGATATGCTGGTCATTTTAACTCAGATTACCTGAGCTTTAAATGGCATGTTACACTTCATCAAACTATATTCTTCATTATTTTCCATTTGTACGATAAAACTATTTCCCCTGTTGAGACATTAAGATGCTAATAGAGAAATGAATTAATAACACTTTTCAGGGTTAGAATTATGAACTCAGTAATTTTTATGGGGAAATCATTTTCCTATAAGTAAACAATCCATTTAACTGAAGAAATACTTTATCCAAAATTCTGACAGCATTAGCGTAAGGAGTACTTAATGAAAGGGAATGGGGACCTAAATTTAAATAATAAATTCTACAAGCAACTACAGTTTCCTTCTTTAAATAAATGTTTAATTTCTTAAAATTGTAGAAGATTTTAAAAGAACTTACCAATTTGTTAAATGCAATAAAAATTTAAACAGAAGGTAGTTTGGACTTCAAAGGAAAAATGATGGTTTTAAAAGATTTAATAGAGAAATAATAAAAAAAAATAAAAACAGCTAAGTCTTAAAAGCTACTGCATTGAACTTAATCATGAAATTATTATCTTAGGTAGCTTTCCTCAAAAGTTTTTAAAAGGGATATATATTTTTTAATTCAAAATGATTTTAGAAAATGCTCTTAGTTTGATTAGCTAAAATTAGCTCCAAGCAAAGAAGGGTATTGTAGAGCCATAACACTTAGCCTTACAATAGTTCTTTCAAACTATAGATAACTAGCTAGAGAAGAAGCAATTTCTCAAGACAATCTTGTCTCATGAATGTTCATTCTTCCATGATAAAGTTTAATGACAAATTGGAAAATTTATTAGATTCTACCAAGACCATTTTAGACATATAAAATCGGGCATTTAAACATAATTCATTCTTTTTTTTCCTTCTTCTACCTTTAAAAAATACTGCTATTCACCAAATTTATTCACTTAATATTCCATTCTTTTGGTCCTAAAATCACTGAATTCAATTCAGCTATAGCAGAAAGGGTCCATCTTACACCCATATTACTCTAATTATATTTCAGATATTTACTAGGCAAACCATCCCATTTATATATATATCAGGAGGTAATTCTGTTTAGAAAGGTTATGTGACATATAGCTAAAATGACTTCTATTAGTATGACTAATAGAGACTAATATAAAATTTAATAAATATGTCAGCTATAACATCAGAAGAATCTTAAATATGTATGAGAAGGTGTGTAGAAATAACAGTATCTTTTAAAAATTCAAATTCTGGTGTAGTTTAATAATAGACATCAGAATGTTAACACTGAAAAAGTACTGTCATGAATACATTACTTGCAAGAACGTGGGATAAGAGATCTGTGATGTGTATAATACATTTATCCTGATGGCTTTGTTAAGTGAACTAAAATTACATATAATCTACCTGGCCTCATGTAAAGAAAATGGCATCAAAACCTGAGAAATGCAAAGGAAGACAATCAACATAATTTAGAAAATAAAAGACAGAGTCAAGGAAAGGGCATTAGCAAATGAACAAAATGTTTCAGCACTAAGAGAGTTAAGGTTTATGTCAATGGATATGTGGCTGTTAACACATAGGAAGCGTGATGAAACTGAACCCTTGGGAAAGATTTGCTGATTCTTTTTAGATCACTTGAAGGTGAAAATACCAGGTGGTTTCTAAAGCAAAAGGCTAGATTCACTTTCAAAAATCATGCCAGCCTCAAAGTTCTTATGTCAAGAAGAAAAGAACCAGGGTAAGAAAAAAAGTGCTTCCTATTTCTAACAATAGCATATCTTACCTATCTTAGTATATCTTGATATTTGAACACTTACTTCAATGTCCAATCTCTAGGAGTCATTCTCTGTACTAAAATCTACTATACGACAGCCCCTAAAGTGCCTTTGCTTTGTATACAGAGGTAACCAAGGAACCCCCTTTGTCCCAGGCAGCTGTAATATTTAGGATAACTTGTGACTACAGAAAAATGGAAAAGAAAGAACCAAACAGGGCCCCTTCTGGCTCTTTACCAGGTTTCACTGCTGCCCTTGGCACTCTCCCTATAACCTGCAGGTCATAAAGCAAACACCTTCACCGTCCCACTGTCAAACGGGCACTTCCGCACACCGGGGCTTGGGGCTGGAAGCTGGAAAGCTCCTGCCGTTCTTACAGTGTCCAGATGTGTCCTCTGGTGCTTGGCGCGGTCACTGGAGTTACTGAACGCCTTCTGACAGCCCGGATGCTGGCACAAATACGGCTTCTCGCCTGTGTGGCTCCGCAAATGAATCTTGAGATTTTCGAGCCTTGAGAAGGCCTTCTTGCAACCTTCAAACTGCAAAAAAGAAAACAATTTTTGGTTGTTGAGAAGGACCTTGAATGTTTGGGGTTGGGGGACAGGAAAAATAAATGTCCTTAGTTTGTACTTAGCCTAAAACAAAAAAATAAAATGAAATCCAAACAGTAACAATATTACTTCTAAAAAGATCCGTATGTTTATGTGAACTGCATTTTTCCACTGAATATACATGCCACTTTCCATACCAGATTTGGGTCCCAAACTGATTTCTGTGATTACTTATGTCAGAGAAAATTTGCTGTGAGCCATCTGGCTCAGTTAATAAAAATACACTAATGCGTGCCTTAAAGGTTTGTTAAAAAATTAACACACTTTTTCATTTCCAAATTGGTCCAAATTGAAAGAACCAGGAAGGAAGAAACTTTTTACAACTAATAAACTAACAAAAAAAGAGTGATGTATGAGAAAAAAAAGTAAATAGACTATCCAAGAGTGAGAGATGAAAAGGACATGTGTCTGCTGAATCATTAAGATCATAAACTTTCTTAACTCTATCTTAAGTGGTTTTCAACTCCCAAGAGTGACCCTGTTAATATACAGGGTGATGCCAAGCCTAATGAGATAAAGTTTTTAACATGCTTTTAAAAAGGGAATGGAAGACAATTCATTTACTGCTAAATCATATTCCAAATAAAGTTATAGTTTTATTTATTTCTATTTTTTTAAGAAATTTTGTTACCTGGTTCTTAAAGAGAAGAGCTTAAAATAAAAAGTTGAAGATCTCAAGAAATGCTTCATTGGTTTGTCAATAATATTTATTGATGGTAATATTTACTTACTGTCTTCTGTGGGCAAAATATCAGCTACTATTAGAGGGTCAAAGTGATTTCAATCCTTGAAGTGACAATCTAATAGAAAATGTGTTAGAGAAAGCCTATACATGAAGCATAAATGTGAGATGGGCCTTTATCCTTTAACTTTCTCTTTGATGCTAAGCCCCAGAATATTATGTCCTTTTGACAATTTTAATGCCATTAGAGTTCCCAATGCAAGGAAAACTGAATTAAAAAACTATCAGGGACTTCCCTGGTGGTCCAGTGGTTAAGCCTCTGCGCTTCCAATGCAGCAGGTGCGGGTTTGATCCCTGGTCGGGGAACCAAGATCCCACATGCTGCGGAGCATGGCCAAAAGAAGAAAAACCCCAAACTATCAGAACAAAACATAATATGTTTACTGCAATTAAGAAACCTCACTCCTTAGAGAGGAATGTGGGGCTGGTGGGGAGAACAGAAGTAAAGAAGGGTAAATTGAAGATGGTTTTCATTAAAAATTAGCAGGTATAACTTAAGCTTACTGCAAGAAATGCTATAAAATTCCTTGGTTCTCTTACTTATTATAACAGATGAGTACATTGTCCATGAAGGGATGACACAGAGCTGGCCAGGTTTTGGTTATTTGAATTTTCACCTTTAAGTAAAGGATGAACTAAGGAGGAAGAATAATCGAACATGTCACAATTCCATCTATTTAAGTTGTCCAGATTTTGCATGCTGGAGTATTTTAAGAAATTTATGAAAGTTGCACTTATTTTTGATTGAGAGTTATACATGTTTCACAGACATATGTTGGTTTATTTCAATTTTGATATTTTGCTTAAAATAATTTTGGTGTTTTCCTGATTTCTATTTCACATAAAAATAAATTTAGCCCGAACAGAAGATGATTGCTGACGAAGAGTGAAAGGCATATAATGTTATATCGCTAGAGGGAGAGGGGAATTAAGTGGTTTATTTCTTCAGGTTTTCAAATGGGTCTCAAATCTGAGAATAAAGGGGCTCAAAGATAACCCCCAATTCATGGCTAAGAGGCCTCTGCCAACCAAACCTCTGTTTTTAAGGTTCACTCTGAATGATAACTCAGTGCAAACTTCTGGAGCTCAGTTCATTTGTCTTAGAATCACCTGGTAGACCACACTTAGGTCTAAAATGAGCTTGTGGTTTTGGACGCATCAAGCCTGTAGCCTAGTTCCTAGCAAGGCTGTTTTGTAGGGTGGGCACCATTCTGGGGCCAGCTCCAGGGGTGCATACCCAGACCTGAGTAGGCCCCAACAACCACTCCCTTCTATAGTCACCCTAGCTCTTGGTCAGAGAGAAGGCTGCACTGTCTCAGCACCAACATGGGAGTGGAGGACCACTTTAGAATATATTAATGAGGTTTCTGTGAGCACCAGACAGATAAGACACCTGGATCTACCACAGAGTGATTAGAGGGGATCCCAAACATGTCCTAGAACTAATTCCAACTGCCCACTTCATCAGATGTAAAATGAATGTAGATTAGCATTTCTAAGGTCTCTCCAGTTAAATGTCCATGTAAATGTCCAGTTGAACTCAGTTAATTGCTAGTGTTATTGTTAACAGAAGTAATGATCAAAGACCAAAGAGCTTGCTACATTCCAAGCAAATCAGTGAAAAGTAAACTATAGCTCAGAACACCCTGACCATTTTTTAAAAATAGCAAAGATGGGCTTCCCTGGTGGCGCAGTGGTTGAGAGTCCGCCTGCCGATGCAGGGGACAAGGGTTCGAGCCCCGGTCCGGGAAGATCCCACGTGCCGCGGAGCAGCTGGGCCTGTGAGCCATGGCCGCTGAGCCTGCGTGTCCGGAGACTGTGCTCCGCAACGGGAGAGGCCACAAAAGTGAGAGGCCCGCGTACCACAAGAAATAAATAAATAAATAAATAAATAAAAATAAAAATAGCAAAGATGGAGGAAAATATGAGCACCCAGACTGAAAATGACAACAAAAAGATTATCAGTAAAATCATGAAAATCCAACTGATCTCAGATGTTTCCTCTGTAACAAGAAAGGCCAGAAGACAAAAGTATTTGTAGTACTTGTACTAGCATTATACAATTTTCAGGAGAAAAGATTAAGAGTGAAGGGATTTGACCACACTGAGTTGTATGAATAAAGGCAAGAACAAGGCAACCCCATGTATTCAGGGGCTCATAATAAACATCAACCACTCACTCTTGTTGAAGAAATTCACTGGGAAGAAACCATGAACGCCAAACCAATAAAATCCAGCATGGAAGAACTGACAAATGGCTCCATGGGGGTGCTCCTAACACCCAACCCATCACAGGAGTATGCAGAGAATCACACCTGATTGAACGTGCGTGCCACACTAACAATTCTGCAAGAAGAGAAATTAGGTGCTGTTCATTTCTCTAAAGGTGTCTGGATGAAACTTGAAAGCAAATGATTTCATAATGAATCATTATCATTCATTATGGGAATAAACCTGTAATTCAGCACAGGAGTTTCCTCTCCCTCAGGCAATTTTACCCCAAGATTTATAAGTTCAATTAAATGCCAATGCATTAAAAATAAACTAACATTTAGGTAGAACTACACAAGAGTGTTACAAAATACAGCTAAACTGGATGTTTTGGGTGTTTGAGTAAATGGATGCTTTGTTTTCTACTTATATTTCTTCATGTTTTCAAAATCTTTCAAAATGAGTCTCACCTTGTAAAGGAACATCTAAACATAAAGGTAAGCCGGAATCATAGAAGGAGAGTTTCCTTGAATTTGACCACAAACTTTCTCATCAAGATTCCTGAAGTGTAGAGTCTATCCTGAGATCTAAGGTCCAAATTGTCACCTGACTGCTGTGTCATTGCCACGAACCAACCTCTATACAAAAATTGACCAATATCTTAGTCCCTGGTCATCCCCTTCCTGGACTTCCTGTAGAGCCAGGAACCTAAGGCCCATTGACACACAGCTGGGTCATCAGGCCTGAAGATGCCCGTGGTTCAAACACAAGCCATATATAGGAAGACGAGAGAAAAACAACAAATAAACAAGCTCTCAGAATCCAAGGGGGTAGCAGAAGAAGGAAAAGTGGAACAAAAAGAGAGACAAATGCAGAATGGTAATACGGGAGGGAGTGGTGGTGGGAAATGGGTCTGGTACCCATTAGTAATTTTATCTAAATAGCATTCTTTTTTTCCCCCGACCAATACTGAGTAAGCCCTATGAGCATGGCACTATGTGTTAAGCAATGAGAGGAACAAGATGAATGCAAATTTTACTCATGGGAAGATGGAAGCAAGATCAATGCATATGGCTGGACAGGTCACACAATGGTGAACCTTGAGCAGTGACTCTCAAAGACACGGTGTGCGGACCTGCAGCATCGGCATACCCTTGGGAACTTGTCAGAAACACAAATTCTCTGGCCCAACCCCAGACTTACAGAACAGAAACCTGGGGGTGTGGGCCCAGACGTCTGAGTGTTAAGGGGCCCTCCAGGAGATTCAGATGCTACAGTGTGAGTTTGGAATGCCATTCATTTTGTAATCACTGTTAATGTTCTTAAGAAAATCTCCTGACAGAAGTAAAGTGTCTTGCAGAATTCACTCATTTCTAATTGGGACAAGAGTCATATGGGCTTGCAGCAGCCCTGGACTGAAAGGAAACATCTCCATCCCAGGATAAAGCAGGGTTATCTCCATTTGCACTGCAAATGAGACAAAATTCCAGAATGCCAATGTCATACTAGAGATTCTTTAAACTCCTGATTATTTAATCTGTTGCCAAGCAGATGTCTAGTTCTGAAACAGGTATGCCTAACAGTTCCCTCAGTGGCCTCCTGACCAACAAAACATCCCATGTTTCTAGCGCCTACTACATTTCACTGCTGAGAAAAAAGCACTGACGGGGAGTCATCATTTTCCAATCGCACATTTCAGTGGCTTTACAGACACATGTAAGAACAATGCATGAAACTGTAAGCAACAGAATTTTAAATCTCATGGGGTTTTGAAAATACTGCATTGTATGAAGCCTCACTCTGAGAAAAACCTCTTTAACTCTGAGGCTGTTTTCAAGTAACAAACCTTAATTAAAAAGTATAAGTTACCTCAAATCCAGAGATCCTTAGCTTGCACCACTTTGTTAATTTAGGAGATTATTTCATATTTAAAGGATCACAACTGGTCTGTAATCACCATCTCTCTCTCTCTATATATATATATAGGCTTGATTACAGATTGTTGACATTAAGTGGCATTAAGATGACCTTTGAAATATTACTTTCCCTTTCTATTAGAGGCTTTTGTGTAAGGTTTTGAAAAGGAAAGACTCATTAGACACCATTAAAATAGGATTTATTCCATATGTGTAACCAGTAATCAAGTAGAATATTACTCCCTCCCCTAATCAGCAATTTAGAGTGTTGAGAAGCACAAGTTCGTATTCAAAGCAGTAATAACAGCAAACCTTTCCCAGTCAGGTTTCTATACCATCACTAGTGTCAACAAAACCAAAACAGAAAGGAGTCTATGATGCTGGACACGCTTTTTAAAAATATACATTTGATTTCAATTAAGGCTCAGTGTTTACGACCCTTGGAAGAATAAGTTTTACAATTTCATCAGTCAAGACCAATTAATCCCATTAGTGACAGCTGATACTGCGTCATGCTGTGCAGCGCTGGGGACTGACTGATGAATTATATGCTAGTTTACAACTTCCAGGTACAGCCCAAAGACAACAGAGGCGAAAGGCTTTGGTGGAAAGGTCAGCAAATATTTATAACACTGTGGATATAGTCAAGATGACTTCCACAGTAAGCCCAAGAGTTCAAGTCCACTTGAATCATGGCCATACCTGCAAAAGGTATAAATGAAAGATGTCTTCTTCTGTGACTCAGAAAGAGGGGGCCAAAGGCACGGCTGAGGGCCCAGAGCCACTCCACACATCTGAGAAGAGGTGAGAAATCTGACTCATATGTTCAGCTGAGATTTATAAGTTTCCTTCCAGGACAGTGCTTCCCATCTTTATGTGCTCATAAGTCACTTGGGCATCTTATTAAAATACAGATTGTGATTCAGTAGGTGTGGAGTAGGGCCTGAGATTCTGCATTTCTAACTATCTCCTAGGTCATACTTCTAAATGTTGAATGTTCAAAGATTCCAGTTTGAGAAGTAAGGTTCTAGGGATCATGAAACCACCCTCAGGTTGAATATGTACAGTTTGATGGGATTTAAAGAAAAAAAAAAAAGAGATAAAATAAAAAAAGAACTAGAGCAAGAATAAAAAAGTAAAGGGCTTACTTTTGATGAACCAAACTATTGCTGCTTTCTCCTTAAAAGTACAGAAGAGTAAAGTCTAATTGTTAAACTTAGGTTGGGAAGAGAACAGAAAGTGTTGTCTGGGGGAAGAAAAGAAGAAGAAAAGTCAGGGGGAAAAAAGGACAAGAAATCAAAACAGAAAGACCTGCAGAAGCACATTGGGGCAATCTGATCTTGTTTCTCCTTCACTCTCATTCGCATTTGGACATACGGCTTGCCTCGTGCCACCCTGTGGTTTCTGTTCCCAGTGCATTCTTATTAGGACTGGATGCTCCAGCAAATCTTAGTATTTACCACATCAGTTTGTATAAAGTGTTACATAAAGGGAGAAAAAGAAAATAATTCAAATGTTTTGAGGCTTTTAAAAAGTATCTAGGGCTTCCCTGGTGGCACAGTGGTTGAGAGTCCGCCTGCCGATGCAGGGGACATGGGTTCGTGTCCCAGTCCGGGAAGATCCCACATGCCGCGGAGCAGCTGGGCCCGTGAGCCATGGCCGCTGAGCCTGTGCGTCCGGAGCCTGTGCTCCGCAACGGGAGAGGCCACAACAGTGAGAGGCCTGCGTACAGCAAACAAACAAGTAAACAAAAAGTATCCAGTTCATGAATTTATTAAACTGAATAATATGGAGTTCCTTCCTCTCCATGCTTCATTCAGACTATTAATTCTGTAACGAGGATGGAGAAGATGTCTCTGCAGGTTCTCACTTTGTGATTTTACTCATGTTTTCAGTCTAATCACCTTCTCATCCATAACGGAAGAAGGTACCCACAGAAAACGAGTTTCTATGTTTCCTTTTGGTTGTTAAAGGTAATATCTGATTTTAAAATATTTCAAAGTTCTACCAAGAGAAGCTGGAAAATTATTTAAAATTGTGGTAGGGTAACCCTGGTTAATTTGATATTTCTCTTTACTTCAAGGAAATCAGTGCACTCCCAAGTGATTTTCCAAAGATTCCAAACACCTAAATAGATTTGCACTTGCATTTCCTAGGACAGCCTTCAAAGTTTCCCGGTCCCTTGGCTTGGCTGGGGCAGCCAGAGTGGGGAAGAGACTCTGACACTTTGGCTTCAATGAGTCAACCACTTCAGTGCATGCCACTCATCTGGCATTCTGAAATGGCCTACTATACTCATTTATCCAGATCTTCTGGAACTATTAAAATTTTGTAGAATTAATATAAAACCCTTTCTGTAATGTTTTCCTAAACTGTAATAAAGAGATCCCAGTTACTATGTTTCTCCTTCTTATTCTAGTGTACAAAATGAATCTATTAACTAGCTCATAAATGCAACTTCCTGGCTTGTTGTGCTTCTTGTTTTTGATTAAGAAATCTGTATAAAACAAAGGTTACCTAAATGGGCAGTATGTATGTGTTTCTTATCGGTTTAAGGCAATTTGTTGTTTTTTAACATTTTGGGTCATGGGCAGCAGCTGATCTTTAAAAGGACACTCTAAATGAGGTGGCAAAATAAACAAGGGTGTAACATAAAAATTGAAAATGGAAAAAATGTTTTGGAGAAGCTACATGACAATGTAGAGAGAAATATGTTATTTTTGTGCCAACATTTGAACCATATTAAATTTTTATGGAAATTATCAAGTGTCTGGTTTATAAAAATTGAAAGGAGCTGGGGATAAATGAAACCTCATCATGGGCATTATATTCACAACTGGAAAAAGAATACTCCACAGTGCAACACTGATATTTAAAACATATCATATGGCTATCTCCGGTTATTCAACAGATATAAAATATCATATATTATTCATGTTGTGTCAATACAACGCCAGAAAACTACAATGTCAAGCAAATAATTGTTCCGTGAGTGGGTAAATAATGGAAAACTGGTTGTTTGGGGGTTGTTTAAACATAACAATAAGTTGCCTGAATTTTGTTGTTGTTTATTAGCATTGATTTCATGCAGTCTACAAATATATATCCACTAGAGCATGTATCCTTCAGAGGTTCACAGTCAGACCTCAATAAATGCACTTTGATTACATGCCAGTAGAGCAAATATATTTAAGGCTATGTCGTTGGCCCTGAATAAATATACCTAAAAGAAATCAAACTATTTAATTTTCTGTGTATTTTGTGTATTTTTAATTTTCTGTGTATCTGTGTTTCTGACCACCACATAGTCATATACAATTCCATATACATGGATCTACACAGTACTTCTATTAAGTATATATAAAGTCTACATATAAAAGCAACTGTCATGTATTTTGCTACTCTATATTAAAGAAAACAATTTTTCCAATTTTTTAAGTATCAGTCTATATACCAATGGACCAGGGAATACTGAGTTTCTTGTACATTCAGCACTTTATAGGCTGTGTGGATGATACAAAAGAACCACCAGGCTCCATCCTACCTTTTCTTTTTTTTTTTATAATTATTTTATTTTATTTTATTTTTTTTGCGGTACACGGGCCTCTCACTGTTGTGGCCTCTCCCGTTGCGGAGCACAGGCTCCAGATGCGCAGGCTCAGCGGCCATGGCTCATGGGCCTAGCTGCTCCACGGCATGTGGAATCTTCCCGGACCGGGGCACGAACCCGTGTCCCCTGCCTTGGCAGGCGGATTCTTAACTGCTGCACCACCAGGGAAGCCCCATCCTACCTTTTCTGCATTCACAGTACATTCCAGGAGATAGACATATACTCAGAACAAATTCTGAATCTGACCCAGCCTACTCCAACACCCTCAAATTATTTTCTATATACTAAAGGTGAGGAAAACAGAGATATTGGAGGAATCATCTTTTGGATTTTAGGCATTATTTTTTGCATTTTAGAAAAATGGCAGAAACATTCTCTAAAACTCTAGTTTCTCTTAAAGGTCTCTCAAATTTCAGAAGACAGATAGGGATAGATGAAGTAAAAGAGAACTAAGCAAGCAAAAGCAAAGGAGAAGTAGAAAAACAGAAACAGAGAAGGAGAGAGAGGCTACGGGTCAAAGAAGGTCTTGGCATGTATGCGGTCATGCCTGTCCCCTCCCCTCTCTCCTCCCACCCTTCCCACTGGACTCCAGGCCAGTCCAGCTGCGGTTCCCTAATTAAGCAGCATGCTCTGCTTTGCCTCTGCCTCCGCTTGTGCTACTCCCTGTGCCTGGTGACATCCTACTGAACCTTTAGCTTGGTGTCACCTCCTCTGTGATGCCTTCCTTTATGCTTTCACCAAGGCACAATGGGCCACTCCCTACACACACAAACCAAGCCTTGCCCACTGCCTTGGTAATGCCTGGAGATACACTAATTGGATTGTTTGTCTCCCCCAGTAGGCTGTGAGCTTTATGAGGATAAGTGACTGAGTCTTATTAATCTTTTTTTTTTTTTTTTGCTGTGCGCGGGCCTCTCACTGTTGTGGCCTCTCCCGTTGTGGAGCACAGGCTCCGGACGCACAAGCCCAGCGGCCATGGCTCACGGGCCCAGCCGCTCCACGGCATGTGGGATCCTCCCAGACCGGGGCACGAACCTGTGTCCCCTGCATCGGCAGGCGGACTCTCAACCACTGCGCCACCAGGGAAGCCCTTATTAATCTTTTTATGGCCAGCACTGGGTACAGTGCTTGGCATATGCTCAAAGTGACCACAGATTATTTGCTAAATAAATGCTAAATGAAATGGAGAGAATGAACTCTTTGTATAAAAAGCATATTGATTTCCTAGACTTCCTTGTGTAGTAAGCTCATTAAGGCCTTTTAATTAGGTAGGGCCAGTTACCATTCTTGATGACATCAAATGGTCAACATCGCAAAAGCTGTAAAATGCTTTATGGGTTTTGCTCTATTTTAATGTTCTATAGAATTACTGTAAAACATATAATTATTTTAATATCTAATCACATGGGGAAACAATACTAATAACAACATATGGCTGTATTTTTTTGTAGATGCAATGCATTAACTTCTTTACTGATGTTCTGAGAAATCTGTAGCAATACTGGTGAAGGGAGTGAGCGGTCTTCCTACCACACCAACTTGAGCTAAACATACACAGACCCATTGGGAACATGTTATTACCAGTAATTCAAGGCACATAAATGTGTGCCTTCTTCATTCATAAAGGAAAATAAACTGATGTAAATTGCCCTAAGCTGAGCTAATATGCTCTCAAATATGCCAGGAAAGAGCCTCGTGCAAAGAAAAAAGATCTTTGGGACCTTGCCCTAAACTGCCTGAGTCAAATATCTCCAAAGAGCAGGTCAATCAATTTCCCATGCCATGCCTCTGCTCACCATCCTATAGCCAGCCTCTCTGAATGGGAGGCAGCCATTACAGCCCCATATAATCCCAGGTTATAACCACGCCTAAACCCAGAGCTTTCTGTATTCAGAGTGCAAGGGGCTGTAGCAAGGCCTTGGCTCTGCCTTTCCTGTTGGCAGTGGACTGGCTCCCCTGTAATTGTCTTTGACTGCAAAGAGGAGAAATGCCACTGCTTGCCTTCAGTTTTATTAAGAATTGGCATGCTTGGTTTAACAGAGCTAAGCAATATATTTATTTACTATGGTGTTTCCCAAAATGATTGCTGAATTCTGTCATCTCTTGACTGAGAAACTGTTTGTGGGTTGCAACAGAATGTATGCTAACATACATACAGCAACACAAACTTCCAAGACAAACTGTTTAAGTCAATTTGCTATCATATAGGCACACAGGTGCAAATATGTGCATATGTACTTGTGGGTACAGCCATGGGCACACACTAACACTTGCACACATATCCCACACAGATTCTGTAATAAATGTGTATATTTAAGATCTGTGTGCAGGGGTATAGAGGCAAGCATGAATTTGCCAAGAGAGAAAAGGAAATTCACACACGAAGAGAATAATTTACCATAAATTGGCCCACACTGAATTTACTCCAAAAAACAGAGTGCAAGATGCCAAATTTTTAATGGCTCTTACTTTTCCAGATCTGGCCCTGACAAGCTTTGGAAGAGATGCAAGTGGGCAGGAAAGATGGGATTAAAAAATTATATCTTAAGCCTTTTCACTTTCAAATGTAAAATTTCCACCACTGTGACAGGAGGAAAGAGTGTGGCAGGGATATTTTCCTGACACCATGCTTTTCTCAACAAAAAGCCGTCGATTTTCATTATGCATTGCTTAAATATAAGTTCTGTACTTGCTAAAAGTCATCTGTGTCTGGCTGCTTAAAAAAGAAGCAGATATGAAAATAATGGAACTAAAACCTTGCATTAGCCCTGGCAGCCATTACAAAGGTGTGAGCTCAGAGGGATGCAGCTTCACAGTCCGAGAACTGACAATCTTTTGTGACAACCCACAAGATTTGTCAAGGCCACTCACTCACTTGCTTCCAAAGTGCATCATCTCCAATATTCTTTCTTTCACAGCTGAGCTTTTCTGCATGGCTTTCCCATCACATGCCTGACTGGCAAGTAGCAGGTGCTCAGAAAATCTCCCAATTCTTCTACTTGCTCTTCTCCTTCCTGGTTCTGATTTTAAACTACCTATCCCATCTCTGAGCCCTTCTCCTTTTTGTTTTGTTGAGAAAATCACCTTCCTATATATATGTCCATGGTTCACCCATGGGCAAGAAACTATCATCAAATTCGTTAACCCCTTCCAAGTATGACCTTTTAGGTATTGAGACCCACAGAGTATTCAATCACTGTATGCATGCACTGAGTCTGATCCCTACAATTCTTAAGCAAATACCTTGGCTAAGAATTGTAATCTCAATCCCCTTGACTATTCTACTTAATGCAACTTCAACCCTCCCCTCCCTGGCCCTGAACATGACTCCATTTATCACAAGAATAATAGGGCTACATAAAATATTACCTAAAATTGTCAAGTTTGTGGTGTATGTGGACCATCTCAGATGTTTTAATTTGATGAATTTAAATTACAATTGTTTCTTATTCTCCAAAGAAGTAAAAAAATGAGTAAAAGATATTGTTTCTAAGATATGTTTCTTGCTTTATGTCCTTAGCCATCTTACAGAGCCAACAATCCTGACGTGAAAATACTTAGCACAGAGTAAATTTCCAATAAAAGTTAACCATTATTTCTTTCATGTATTCAAATTATCTAGTATTATTATCCCCATTTTACAAGTGAAGAAAATCGAGGCCTAGAGAAGTCAGGTGATTTGCCACAGACATAGAGCTAGTGTCAGATGGATAACCAGAATCATGGCCTTCTGGCTCAATTATTTAACCATTTCCTCTATACAACGCCAAGGTACTGTTATTTCTCAAGAGGTTAAAGAGATAAAGGAAAAAATATGCTTTGGAAGGAATCCAAACACGCTTTTTCTTTTGCCCCTTTACGAAGTGAAAAATATTAGTAGTTTAAATTCACTACAGAAAATACCATCAACTATCCTAAATTATACCAATCATTCTCACCAAAGTCTGAGCATAAAGGGAAGTCATTGATAATGACTAAAAAGTATTGTGAGCCTTATGTTCTTGGGATAATCTTTTGTTTTAATAACTGTAATTCTCAAATTAAAAAAAAAAAGTGGTATGCATCTGTAAATCACTCAGATGCTTATGCTGCTGGAAACAAATACAACATCAGACCTAATGTGAAATAGTCAACCTGAGCATTCTGAAAGAACTTCAAGGCTGCATACTCAGCCAAACAATAAAATACAGCATGAACCCTTAACTCATTTCATCAAATGAAGGGGCTTCTGAATTTACTACTAATTTACCAGTGGCGACAAAACTTGGTCCTTCTTAGATGCCTATGTGGCTAAGCCTTTCTTCAAAGTAACTTTACTTATGGAGAAAAGAAAGATGTTTTAACAGTTCCCATAATCTAATAGGTGCCTAATATGTATTAGGTGCTCAATAAATGTTCTTTTTGAAAAATGGTTAATGATTATTTGCCTAAATATTTGTCGTAGCACTTCTAATTTGAAGCAAAATTCATCCAGAAAGAGAAAAACAGTTCACTTTACTTTGTTGGATATATGGATCCTAACTGTATCACATCAGAAATCACAGGGTTATCAACTGTTAAACTTGGCCTAGACCTCTCCTCTGAGCTCCAGGTCGCACTGTCTATTCAATATCTCTGTATACTGATGGTCCAAGGTACCTCAAAGTAAATATTCCAACATTTAACAATGACCTTTCCCCCAAAACACAGCTTCACTCCTTGCTCTCTATTTACCCAACAGTACAGCCCAGCACATGGAAGTAACCCTTGACAGCCCTCTTTCACACACCCATCTCTAATATCTAGGTCCTCAGAAGTATCTCTCAAACATGTCTACTTCTTCCATCAACATCTGACCTCCCCTAGACTAAGCCACCAACTTCTCCCACGTGGTCTACCTCAGTAATCTCCTAATAGGTCTCCCCCTCCCACTTGTGCCCTCATCCACCATGTAGTCTCCACGCTGCTGCCAGAGTAATCGGTTGAAAACTACAAATCTGATCATGTCGGTCCCGTGTCAAATTCTTTAAAGGTTTCTCATTGGTTTTGGGATAAAGACCAAAGCCTAACCATGGCTTCCAAGGACTTGCTTTTATCTGGCTCCTGCCTACTCTTCAGCCTCATCCTCACCTCACCGTCCTCCCCTTCGCTCCTTCGGCTTCAGCCACATTGGTCTTTCAGTTCCTTGAGCCGTCATGCCCTTTCTTACTTCAAGGCATTTGCACATGCTACTTCCTTGGCCTGGAAAAATGTTTTCCTCCTATTTCCCTGGTTAAATATGACTCATCTTTTCGAGCTTAGCTTAAATATACCTTTTCCAGGAAAGCAGTCTCTGTCCCCAAGCTTAGGCTTAGTCTCCCATGTATATGCCCTTATAACATCCTCACGGACCGTGAGCTCCTTTAGGAAGGGGACCAGGATGGTCCTTTTCATGATGCACTAGTGTGCACAGAAAGCTCCTAATGTAGATTTGTTGAATAATGAACAAATGCATTATTATATATTAAAATACAAGCTATTTATATTAAAATGCTTTCTCTTCCTTCCTCCCTTCCTTCCTTTCTCTTTTTAAAACCATGTTGTTAGGGCTTAAAATCCACTCAGAGTAACTATGGACTCATAGGAACAGTGCTTCTTCTAACAAACAAGGGGGAATAATAAAAGATGAGTGGAACTTAAGAACAGACCCTCATGTCTGGAGAAAAAAAATATTTGTGAAACTATAATTTCGAAGTGCTACATGAAATGCAAATGTTTTCTAGATTCCAACTGCACACACAGAAATATCTCAACTCATTTTGACAAAGTTATCCACCAGGGAGATGAATAAATAGCTTCACTAAATATATATGGTGCAATTATACCCAGCAATAAGTGACAATAGGTCTTGCTTTATAGTAATCTAAAAATTCAAAGCCCAATTCTTTCAGCTGCTCAGTAAATAATACTGAAAAGATGTGGTGGAAAGCAACTTAAGAGCAGACTGTATTAGTAAATGCTAATGATCGCTTTATGATCCACAGAGCCACTTCTTTTTCTTCTGAAAGAAAGCTTTTTGTAAATTAAGAAAAAAAAAAATAGACATCCGTGAGCTACAGCCAAGAACAAAATGAAAGCAGGGAGTACTCCTTTTGATCTTTCAAGAGTAGTATTTAGTTAAAGAATGTATGCTGGACTACAGAAAAACACCACCAGAAACATGAGCGATTGGGACCTGAAAAATACAGTCGTTGGCAGCTGGCCTTTTAAAAATATATTTTTAAGGAAAAAAAAAAGGACTTGTCTCCATAGCTCCAAATTTCATGGCAAACTGACACTGACTTTAATGAAAGTGGTCAGTTTCAGACTTCTTTTTTGGAATTCAGAAGCACTGCAAGTAATTGGTACAATTAGCAGTTTAGATATGCAAATCAAATTCAAACTTGAAATGACTGAGATGGAAAAGCAACCTCAACAAGAAAAAAAGAAGGAAGGAGAGGAGAGAGAAGCATGACAAAAACAACACTGGTCCTTCCGAATGATAAGAGGTCAGCTGAAGCCACAGTAAAGATAGACGGGGACACTGCTGATCTCTTTAAGACAAACCCATTGAAGGTGAGAGGCAAAGGAGGAAGCTGCCTAGCCACAGGTCTAACCAGACCAAGATAATCTGGAGAACAATCAACAAACCTGAGCTGGAACTGCTGCCCTATTTAGAGCTCTTGTTTGCATGCTCTCTGGACTTGTGGTGTTTATTATATTTCTAATTTGAGCAAACCATGTAAGCTTTCGGCATCTCAAGAAAAAAAAAATCATATGGCCAATAAAAATGTTTATTCAAGGGGAAAAAAAGTTAGCTCAAAGGCAACAGCTTCCTACCTTCTTAGCCACCTTACTACTGGGGAATGGTAATCTACCTCGCTGCTCTTCTGCCTATCTGGGATCCACCCACTAGAGGCCCACTTGAACCCGAAGCCTCCAAAGGGTAGCACCACCACTCCA